>NC_043975.1:12243184-12503992 GCF_902148855.1 Sphaeramia orbicularis | reverse complement strand
TATTCCACGCTGTCACGTCCATATCAACAAACACACACATTTCATTTCAGTTACACACATTGACCTACAGGCCTGTAAAGAGTGGAAGGGTTCATATAGTGAAAACCAGGAAAATGTTGGAATATTCATGGAATATTCAACGGAATATTCATTGACATCAAGACCTCTTTTTTTTTCTTTCTTTCTTTCTTTTTTTTTTTTTTATTTTCTTTTTATTGAAAGAATATTTTTCTTTTCATGCATTGAAAAAAACAAACAAATACACAAACTATGCACATCCAGAGAGTGGGTGTTAAAAAACCCAAAACAAAACAAAACATTTACGGCAGCTCATCATGGTCCTGGCATACAGGATCTCAAAGTAAAGAATCAATGCATAATAAAGATAAATAAAAAACATATTTCCTTCAGAGGATTTTTGGGTTCATATTCATGCATTCATCTCAGCAAAATCAGATCTCAACGGCTTTACATATCTCACCCATCCCTCCCAGTGTTGCACAAAAACATCCATCTTCAAATTTACAGTGAAGGTTATTCTTTCCATCCTATAAATTCCCATGATTAGGTCTATCCAGTTATTTATTGTCGGTTCTTCTTGTGTCATGCATTGTTAAGTTATTGCTTTTTTTCCTGCAGCTAGTAATATGCTGAAAAGGTATCTGTTTATGTTTTTGACCTCTGGAGAAATGCATCCCAAATACATTGTTTTGAAATCAAAAGATAAGTAGGTATTAAGAATGATTTCTATGGCTTTATGTATTCTTTCCAATAATGATTAATTTTTGGCCATTCCCAGAATATGTGGAAATGATGTGCAGTGTGGCAGCTACAATTCCTCCAGCATTGTGAATTCCCATTTATATAGTGTGACTTACGGCTAGGGGTAATAAAGAAACCAGTTACATTTTTCCAAAAGAATTCTTTCCATAAATGAGACTTTGTACTTTTCCATTGAAATTGGCAGATGTTTTGCCATTCTTCATCCGTTATTGTTAGGCCTCCCTCTTTCTCCCATTTATCTTTTATGTATCTTGTTGAGTGATTGTTAAAGTTATGGAGACTTTTGTACAGTGCTGATATAATGTTTCTTTTCATATCTGATTTGTATGCTTTTATGAAAGGTTTGCTGTCTTCTCTGATACTCTTCTTTTTGATGTTTTAGTTGTGATAGTTCCTTAATTGAAGATACCTATAGAGATCTTCTTTTTCTAAAGAGAACTTTTCTTTTAACATTTGAAAACTCCTCATTTCATTTTTCTGTATGATGCCATTCAATGATGTTATACCCTTTTTAATCCACAATTTAAATCTGGAGTCTAATTTATTTGGTAGAAAGTCAGTTGTATGCGCACCAACTGAAAATTTTAATATATTTTTTAAATTTATATTCTTTTATTGTTCCTATCCACATCTTTAAGACAGATTTTATCCATTGATTTTGTATTTTGTCTATGTAGTCCTTCAGGTTTTTATCAGATAATAATGACTGAATGGGGATGTCAGATAGTATTTTACATTTGATGTCTTTCCATTGTGCTTCATAGGATGGATTACACCAACACAGTAGCGCTCTAACCTGTGCTGCAACGTAATAATTTTTTAGGGATTGTAGTCCCCGTCCTCCATTTTCCTTTGGTAGTTGTAATGTTTTATATCGTATATGGGGTCTTTTTCCCTGTCGTATGAACCTTGAAATCATCTTGTCCCATTCACTAAAGTGGTTTTGGGTGATTGTAATCGGGAGGGTTTGAAAGAGATATAAAAATCTAGGTAAGACATTCATTTTTATTGTTTCTATTCTTAAACATAGACTTAAGTAGGGGATGAAGCTCCATCTCAACTGATCTTCTTTAATTTTATGGTGTAGAGAGTTATAAGTCTTTTCAAACATTTTTGATGAGTCTTTAGTGAGAATTATACCTAGGTATTTGAAGGATTCTGTTCTCCATTTTAGTGGATAGGTTTGTCTTAGTTTTTCTGATGGGTTGAAATTATAGATTCTTTCTTCTTTTTTTTTTTTTTTGAATAAAAATTGCATTGGTATTGCAGAATAGAAGATTATTGCACAACTTATTGCTCATAATTTTCTATTCTATTCTGTTCTATTCTATTCTATTCTATTCTATTCTATTCTATTCTATAGTTTTCATTAATATATATTTAAAATAGTGCACCTTTTAATTTTTTTTTATTCTGCTTAGCTCTATTCTTATGTTACTTTTTAAAATTAAAAAAAATAAAAAATAAAAATTATATTCTATTTTTTTTTCTTCTTTTTTTTCACAATTTTTTATTTATTTCTATTTTTTTTCTGTATAATATAATCCAATCTCCTCAGGTTGAGGAGCAGGAAATGGAACAAAAGAACAGAAAACAAAGAAATGAAAAGTACAGTCTGTGTTTGCGTCAGAATGTGTTTAGGTCCCTTAATAAACACATTTGTCCCTGATTGTCAGCCATTTCCCCCAATTTTTCATAAAAGATTTTCTATCAACTCAGTTTATATGTGAGATGTTCCATGACAAGTATATCATCTGTGATTGAAAGCCATTGTTTGTAAGACGGAGCATCAGTCTTCAGCCGGTTCTTTGTTATGGCCTTCTTCCCGGCCACCAGGAGGATCTTGACACGATATCGGTCTCCTTTATGCACCCTTTTCTTCCAAATGTCCGAGGCAAAGAACAAGGCAAGGATTTGGAATCTTATGTCATTTTAGTCGTGTGATTTTATATTCACTCTTTTCTTATTTTCTGTAGTACTGGTGTTTTGTTAATATTGTTGCACCTATTCTATTCTGTTCTATTCTATTCTATTCTGTAGTGTTTCATTAATACATATGTATATATATATATATATATATATATATATATATATATATATATATATATATTTTTTTTTTTTATCATTTTCTTATTAATGTTAAGTTGTATTGTTTTAGTTGTTTAGCTGTCTAGTTTTAACGAACTTGTAACAGTAGGAGGGAAAACTGCATGACATCAAATATAGTTGGAAAGGCTTATGTTTATTAAACTGACAATAAATACCAGACTTTGGGAAATATGACCCTTCCTTTGATTGATGGATGGCACTAATGCTATTTCAAGCCACTTTTTAGAAGAGCAGGAGTCAGAATCTGAAATGAGATCTGTAATCACAGCTTTCAAACACATTCATTCCTCCTTCCGTCTGTCACTGGGTGCATTTTTAACAGCCTGTAACTGTAAATGCAATCCAGACAAGTGGTTACATTTCTGATTTCATGAATGGCGATTTGTTGAAAGATACTGGTGTTTTTATTTATTTTTTGCTCAGGGCTGCCAGACTCTATGAATCATTGCAGTTTTAACCCATAAAGACCCAGTGCTACTTTTGTGGCAGTTCCCAAATTTTTTTTTCTCTATTTTTAACCTTTTGTAAGTGATTTATCATAATTTGTTATAATATTATCCTCTGTATTTTGCATTTTTACGTGAATATCAGCTATTTTTCTCTATTAAATTTACTGATCATAGAGATGTCCATATAAACTCAGATTCAAGTTGAGTGTTATTATATCAAAAACAGAGAATACTGAAAAAAAAGTGACTTTTTCAGTAAAATATATCATAACTGAACATAAACCAAATGTGTCCATCCACTGCCATTGATCCAACTCCATGGGTTTTACTGGTGAATCAATGTTGTAGAAGATGACTGTTTTCACATTTACTACGGAGCCTCTGAATGTCCAAATGGGTCATATCTGATGACCATGAAAACATAAAAAACTGTGTTTTACACCAATTACTTGCATGTATTCATAGGACTAATGGATCAACAGTTATCTAACATTTTATATCCGTGAATAATTTTGGTCGCCCGAGGATGTTTCGGTCTTTATGGCTTAAACCTATTTTATTCTTAAACAATGAGCCACTTTATTTTGACTGAACTGAATTGATTTCACTTTTCATTTTTACTTATTTATTTGGTTTCAAAAAGCATCATTTTTATTTTTTAGTTAACTTTTTTTCACTGTTAGTTTTAGTCTCAGTCAGTAACACTGTCTGGATTTTGTTTGTGCCATTTGTAGTTTTTCTTTCGTCTTACTGCTTCTTTGTGTCAAAATCTTTTTTCAAAAAAGCGAATCGCTTAAATCAGTCCAAATCGATTCTGTAAAGAGTTGGCAATGAATTCAGCAGTTGATTCGTTGGGTCTTGAACGCGATAGTAATGAGGCATACCGTGGCTTCGGATGCCAGGACAGATTTTTAAAGCTAGGTTTACATTATGTTCCCGGTGGCCACGGCAGTCCCGTTTAGACCAAACGTAGTGCACCGTTGATGTAACAGAAATTGAATATGGAGAAAAAAATGGCCAAAACCCACGGCACACTATGTTTAGTCCAAACGGGGCTGCTGTGGCCACTGCGAACATAATTTAAACCTATCTTAAGATAGCCTACGTGTCGTGATTACTTTAGCCCACTAGTTAAATACTATCTTCGTAAGAAAAAAAGTGGCCAAATCCTATGCCGCACTACATTTTGGGCAAACAAGGCTGCCATGGCCACTGGGAACATAACGTAAATCTAGCTTAAGATAGCCAACGTGTCGTGATTACTTTACCCGCTAGCTAGTTTGACACTATCTTCGTAAGAACAAAATGGCCAAAATCCCACAGTGCACTGTGTTTCGGGCAAACGGGCTGCTGTGGCCACCAGGAAGATGATGTAAACCTACCTTAAGATAGCCTACATGTCGTGATTACTTTACCTGCTAGCTACTTCAACACTATCTTCGTAAGAAAAAAAATGGCCAAAATCCCACAGCACACTACATTTCGGGCAAACGGGGCTGCCGTGGCCACTGGGAACATAATGTAAACCTAGCTTAAGATAGCCTATGTGTCGTGATTACTTTACCTGCTAGCTAGTTCAACACTATCTTCGTAAGAAAAAAAATGGCCAAAATCCCACAGCACACATTTCGGGCAAACGGGCTGCCGTGGCCACTGGGAACATAATGTAAACCTAGCTTAAGATAGCCTATGTGTCGTGATTACTTTACCCGCTAGCTATTTTGTCACTATTTAGTATGACAAAAATGGACAAAATTCCACAGTGCACTACATTTTTGGCAAACTGGGCTGCTGTGGCCACAGGGAACATGATGTAAACCTAGCTTAAGCTAGCCTACATGTCGTGATTACTTGACCTGCTAGCTAGTTCGACACTATCTTCGTTATTGTAACGTTTTCATCCATCTCGTTTATCAGGCCAACAGACTAACATTACCTATCACTGACTGGAACTAATACATACACTGCTAGTTTGATAGCCTGTAACCGGAGCTGGTGAAGACTGTATCTTGCTAGTCTTTAGCCATAACAAGTCTAGGTAGTGGGCTAGTGCTCACTAACTAAACCTGAAGCATTGCGGGGATGTAATTATTAGTGACTTGTCTGCAGCCGGTATTGCTTTGGGTTAAATACCGATCTTTGAGAATTCAGGCTTTTGTGTTTATCCGATGAATCGATTAGTTATTAAAATAAACTACAGATTAATCGATTATTAAAATTATCATTAGTAGCAGCCCTTTTCAATAATTTTTAGTAATAATACTTCCACACAGCCCAGTAAGCATCAGCAGTAACAATGACTCAGAATAACCAATTCAGAACAGGTCAGTTTCCAGTATTCAGCTCTATTCAGTCCAATAATCTGACTTCAGGAAATGCGTTAAATGCAGCTTTTACAGGTATTAAAAATGGCCTGCATTTAAATTTCATCTTGTAAAATAAAAGAGGCAAATTGGGCATTTTATGAAACACAGGAGGTCTGAGCCAAAACGCCCCGCATTCACATTATTACACATTCATCTGATGTCAAGTATAAAAGTCTGTCTCCATGCAATGAACTTAAAACGCATAATGGATTTAAAAGAGTGTCAGACTTCCACTTGACCCATTAAAACCTGCAGAACCCCTTTATTATAAGCAGCATGTTTTGCACTTTGTTATTGTTGTTCAAGCATAAATGGTTCTAGCCTGATTAAATGGATTCACTTTATATTAAATGTCAGGGAGAAGTTCTGTCAACGTTTAACCTCCTGTATCCTGTTTATGTTCCTTTTAGCATTAACCCTTAGAGGTCTGAGCCTATTTTTTGAATTCTTTTGATTTTTGCCTTTATATAACATTTAAAAAACATTTACCATACTCATGTTTGGTATCTATACTGGGAGTTCTTGAGGCCGACTCCATAACTTGCAGTTGTTTTTCTTAATCTGCTTGTAAAGGGGGGCTTCTATGAAATTGGTCCCTGAAAACAGTACATGGGGGCTAAAAATTCAAACCAGATGTAGACTAATGTTATGAAGCAACTTTGAAAGCACTTTGGGTCTATTTTAAAAAATTAATATTTACTGAGATAAAAGAGAAAATATTTTATGATAAAACATATTTTTATATTATTTTTACACTAAAGTCCGCATGTAACATGGTTAAAAGGACACGAAAATTATGCATTACTATTTTTCGGAATATCTTTTTATTCTCTCACAGGTACATATTGGGAATCAAACTAATTATGCAAGGGAGAGTGTTTCATAAAAATGACCACTGTTGCAAAAATCGCTTGTGATGTATATGCATTTAAATGGGCAGGTTCTGCATGTAACGCAAGTGGACACAATGGATTACACACAAAACCTGGCATGAGACTGAGATTCATGAAAAACCTGCATGTCTGGATTAGAAAAACCACTAGGATCATCAAATTTAGCACAGTGTCTTTATTTATAAAGGTATATAAGACCATTTACAGCCTTGTTTTCCAGATCAAATGCACTGACACCAAGGTAGTTTTTCATCTCCCAATTTTGGTCCTATTTTTGGCCCAATATTTGATTAAAAATTCATAATTTTTGGGATGGCTCAGAGCAAGAGTATATATATTTTTTGCATTTATCTGAGGTCATCATTAGGTACATCCTGGGGGGAAATATGTCTAAATTTACCTTGTATCATTTGGTCTAAAAAGCTGGGAATGTGCCAGACACCAAAATGAACCCAGTTTCATAGAAGCACCCAAATGTCATTTTTACTAACTATTTATTGTCCAATGTGTCTGTTACTTGTGTTTTAACTGTAGTCCTGTAACTGTGTGCTGTATTTGCTGCTGCTTATCTTGGCCAGAGCTCCCTTGTAAAAGAGGTTCTTAATCTCAATGGGATTTTTGCTGGTTAAATCCCTTTTAAGATTGTCATTATAACAGACTGCCTAGGTGTCTTCAAGTTTTCTTTGAAATAAATGTCAGAAAATGTCTTTTTCTGCCAATTCTTTTGCACTTCTGTTTCCAGAAAGAACTTAACTTTCAGTGTTCCGGCCATTAACTATCATCATTCTAAATAATAAATGATTAGAACAGTGTGTTTTAGTAAAAAAGAAAAAAAAAAGACTTTAAGGTTTATACATAAATATCTGTTGTTTTGAATCTAGAATGCTCGTTACCCCTCTATTCCGTACTAAATTTAAAAATTATTTTCCTCATGTGTCCACCAAGGTTATAATAGTTTTGGATTTTTCATTATAGTTTAGTTTTATTTAGTTTTGACTTTTCTTCTCTAATTCAGTTAGTTTTAATTAGTTCTTAGAGCAGGTTTTCTAGTTTTTATTAGTTTTCGTTATTTTCTAAATGCTTAGTTTTAGTTTAGTTTTAGTTTTTTCATATATTTTCTCTTCTTCTCTGTCGTATTCAAATAAATCCCAGACAGGACTCTGCTGCTTTCTCCCAATTTTAGTCTCCACGTTTCCAGGTAGAGTGAGGACCAGAAGATGACTGGAAACCACAAGTAACCACAAGTGACGGACGGTTAAATGTCATATGGTGCCAGTAGCTAAAATTGCTTGAGGGAAATAAATCGATTTCATATCAGTCTGACACTGACAAAGACGAAAACTATGGGAATGTTATCCATAATTTTTTTTACGTTTTAGTTAGTTTTGTAAGCACACAATACAGTTTGTTAGTTATCATTTTTTTCTTTTAATTATAGTTTTTATTTATTTCAAATAACGAAAATGTTTTTACAATTCTACTTTTCGTCATTTCGTTAGTTTTCGTTAACTATAATAACCTTGGTGTCCACACATGCTGTGCCATGTTTGTTTTGAAACTCTTCTTCTTCACTTTAACATCCATCAACATCTGGGTTTTTTTTTTTTTGCTCATGTGACTGTAGTTGTACAAAAAGGTCTTTCCATTGCAGTTTTGCACAATATACCAATTTCGCTACGCCTGAAAAACCACCTATTGCAAGCATAAAAAGTTTTCGTTGAAAAACGAGAGTTTTGGCGAAATTGTTGTTTTTCCATTAGGCAAATTTTTATGCAAAAGTTATATTCGCACAATTTTAGGGTCAGTGGAAATGAACTACTGATGAACTGATGTGTTTTTTTTTTCTTCCCTAACAGGCTCTGATCTTGAAAGAGCTGTCCGTCATCAGAGACCGAGCCGGTAGCGCCTGCCTCAGGGAGCTAGACAAGAGCAACAGCCCTCTGATCATGGCCCTCTGTGGCTCCAAAGGTACGAAAGTCTGCATCAGTAGTAGGTACATCTTAATGTGGTGTTTAGACAGCTCTTTGTGAACACGTAGATGAGACTAGGAATATCACTGCAGAAACGTTTGAGGTCAATGTGGCTCGGTCCACGTCAGAGAGAAATTGTCTAATGACTGACCCCTTTTTATGTAGAGATAACAGACTGGAAATTCACTAATACAGAGCACTTAAAAGTCGACCCAAAAACACCTGTCTTTTCAGTCTTGGATGTACATTCACTAAGTGTCTGTGGATCTACAAATTGCAGAGTTCAAGATCTGCTTAATGGATACACACTAATAGGATAAGAAGTATCTAAAAATACATCCAGAAGATGAAAGTCACACACTTGTATTAAACACCAGTGCAAATAAGACTACATTCAGACAGCAGGTTTTAGTGCACAAGTCGGATTTTTGGTGAAATATGATTTTTTTTTTTTGTGTGGTGTGTGTGCTCATTCATATTACACATTAAATGCAACTTCTATCAGTTTTGAGTATGAACTGAATGTGACCCTGAAGTGACCCGCAAGCGCAAAAGAAGTCCTGACGTAATATGTGACCACACAGGCATGTACTGTGTTGCATTTATGGGAGTAATATGTTTTTCCTGACACTCTTCCTTCTGGGATGCAGAATTGGGACGTTTGTCGCATTTCAATGGCGTAAAGGTTGGATAAATGCGACCTGACCTTCAGACTGAAGTTGCATTGTGAAATATCAGATGTGTATTGGATTTAGGACCATGTATAAAAGTGGCCTGGGTTGAATTTGGAAAAATCGGATTTGTGCTGTTCAAATTGTCTTTAACAGATCAAATACAGGTCACATATGGGCAAAAAAAATTGGATTTAGGCCACATTTTACTGCAGCCTGAACGTAACCTAAAAGTCCTTCAGGAGGTAAATAATGGTGACAGTGGCTTTGTCGGAAAGCTCTAAGTTGCTGTCCAGAGCGGAGGTGCTGAAATGCTTCAGAAATGTCCCGAACACATCAAATTCATCTACATACGTCAATATGCATTGGAGATAAGTTTGACATAAGTTATACATGGTTTCAAAGCACGTTACTCATAAGATAGAAATAGGTTTTGAATACACTAGACATTATCTCGACATATTTTGACTTGGGCTGGAACAGATTAATGAGATTTCAATTCATTTCAATGGGGAACATTGATTTAACATATACGAGCAAATTGAGTTTCAAGCTCGATCACAGAACGAATTAAACTCATAAGTCAACATACCACTGTATAGACAAAAGTGTAATAATAATATTGATACATGGAATAATAATAAAGATTAATAATATTCATTTTTATTAACTATATGGACTAGAATATTGGGACACATCATAGGTACAGTTGTAAAATTTGAGATAAAAACATTAATATTTCCTTAAAGTTTAATGGGAGTTTTTTTTTTCCTCAGTAAGATATGAAGAAAGTAGATGGTTAGTTGTGGTAGAAAATTATTCTTTACAGTCAGAGCATGAAAAATATTTTAGAAATTTAGAGGTAGAACATTTCAAATCATAGTCATGGGAAAAAAATTAAAATGTTGAGAGAAATGAAGTAAAAACAGTCGCTCAGGCATTTTGGAAGCAAAGAAAACAGTTTAAACAAAACTAACCAATGCAATGATAATTTACCACAATATAAAACTATATTATGACTTTCCTCAGTATTGTTTTGTATCCCAGACCCCAAACACCTGAATTCAACGTGTCACAATACTTTTGTCCATATAGTTTATGTCAGAAAGTTTTTCAGACCTTTAACTTTAAAAGCAAACAAACACTGCAAAGACAGAGACAAATAAAAGGAGAGAGAAGAATAATAAAAATGGGGTTATCATCAGGATTATAGTGTAAGCACTGATGGAACAAAATGTAGTTCATAAATAAATCTCCCACAGAAGATTAGGAGAAGTGTCAGTGGAGGTCAAACTACATAATAAACTTGGATATGACTTTTGGACAGAAACAGGACATGAAATAACAATCATCCATCACTTCTTCTGGAGGTCTTATGAAGACCAAAGAAAGAAAACTTAGTTTATTAGAAAGAAAACAAGCCAAAAAGAAAGTGTTATTCAGTTTATCAGAAGTGATGAAGAGCTTCTTATTTATCTACTGTTTGTTTTCTGTTATTTAAATGTAATCATATCTATTAGCTTTTTATTTTTAGAATCCCTTTCCTTTTTTTTTTTTTTTAACTGAATGTGAATATGCCCGGTGCATGCATTTCTTTGCTTTTTTTGTGTATAAGAATGTTGAGCTGTACTGGGGTGGGGACTAGTTTGTTTTTTATGTTGTTTATCTTTAAACTTGTTAAACACATCAATAAATAAGTCTTGGTAAGAAAAATAAATAAATAAATAATGAAGATCAAATAATGTGCAAACTACTTAATAATGCATGTGTGTGTGTATGTGTATATGTATATATATATGTGTGTGTGTGTGTGTGTACCTATATGTATGTACATACATATGTGTTATTGTATTATGTGTTTATATAAATTATATTTGTTCTTAATGATATAAAGCCAGAAACAAAATTATTTAACAGTAAGTATCAGGCATTAGAGTAGAGACATGTTTAGACCGGGAAGCGTGTTATTAATTATTTAAGGAGAAGGGGTGGGAATTTAAAAGTTATACTTCTCACTCCTTCTCGAATATGTATTATATGTCTTATGTCTAAATGTTTTGTTTGTTTATTTATTTTTATTTTTCAAAATTCATATTCGAAATAAATACATCAATCAATCAATCAAATAATAGTGATATAATGTAACTTTACCCACCGAGTCACACAAGACACTTATGTATAAACCATGTGAGGCTCTTAAAAGGTTAATTTGAGTTTGTTTTTTTTTTTACTGGTTTTACTACCTAATAAATGTCCACATACAGATCAGCAGCCATTTACATGTAAGCTACACTGAACAAAAATATAAACGCACCACTTTTGTTTTTGCTCCCATTTGTCATGAGCTGAACTCAAAGATCTAAAACTTTTTCTGTGTACACACAAGGTTTATTTCTCTCAAATATTGTTCACAAATCTGTCTAAATTTGTGTTAGTGAACACTTCTTCTTTGCTGAGATAATCCATCCACCTCACAGGTGTGGCATATCAAGATGCTGATTAGACAGCAGGATTTTTGCACAGGTGTGCCTTAGGCTGGCCAGAATAAAAGGCCACTCCAAAATGTGCAGTTTTATCACACAGCACAATACCACAGATGTCACAAGTTTTGAGGGAATATGGAATTGGCATGCTGACTTCAGGAATCTCCACCAGAGCTTTTGCCTGTGAATTGAATGTTCATTTCTCTACCATAAGCCATCTCCAAAGCTGTTTCAGAGAATTCATGAAGAAGACTGTGCGAGGAAAATGGTGGTCACACCAAATACTGACTGGTTTTCTGACCCCCCTGGACCACCCAATACAGTAAAAGTGCACATTTTAGAGTGGCCTTTTATTGTGGCCATCCTAAGTCACACCTGTGCAATAATCCTGCTGTCTAATCAGCATCTTGATATGCGACACCTGTGAGGTGGATGGATTATCTCAGCAAAGGACAAAGGAGAAGTGCTCACTAACACAGATTTAGACAAATTTATGAACAATATTTGAGAGAAATAGGCCTTTTGTGTACATAGAAAAAGTTTTAGATCTTTGAGTTCAGCTCATGAAAAATGGGAGCAAAAACAAAAGTGGTGCGTTTATATTTTTGTTCAGTGTAGATATAGAATATTTTTGCTCCTTTTGTTTTGTTCTCATATAGCTCTTTTAAACAGGAAACTGAAGCCACGAAGCCTCAAAAACCTCCCTGTTCCTGTGGTGTTTGGAGATGTTTGTTTTTTTAGATGACAAACAAATTAATCAATCAAGGTTTTACAAAGCGAAATTACTCTTGTGATTGTGTCTGAAAAGAGTAATATAACAACTTTAATTCAACCTATCGGAAAATAACGAGGTTTGCAGAATCTGACTGTAGGACACGTGGACTGAAGTCCAGCAGTAATATATTTTTTTGTACAAATATCAAGTGTTGTCAGACTAAAGCAAATTATTTAAAAGATTTTCAAACAGGAAGCAGCAAATTGAGTTTTTTTTCACCTATTGAATACAAATTTTTCTATATTGTCCATGTGCATTACCACCAATTTTGCTACGTTTAATCACAGTTGAGTCATATGGGACTGTTTACAGCTCACAAAACATGTTTTAGTGTGTATTATTACTTTAATTATTTGCTAAATGTCTCTTAATGGACAAATATTTAATATAACTAATAAGTGGTATCAGGAGTTATAAGTGTAGTTTGACTGTTAACTTTAATTTTATTCCTATTTAAAAAAAAAAAAAAAAAAAGCAAAACATACATGATTATATTGAGATAATATTAAAAGTTACAGTAGGTTTAAAAGACCTAAGAAGACACAAGAATGAATTAATCTTTAATTTTCATTCTTGGAAACAAAAGATTCTTAAAATTCTTAAAATATTATGAATATTATTAGTTCATATGGGTCTACAGTTGAATTAATACAACAATAAAAAGCTAGAAGTCTTTGACAATAGAGAAATTAAACAGCACATTATGACATAAACATGGTCGAATATAAAAAAAATGGATACAATGGCATAATTAATGTAAATTTAAAATAAAACCCAGTTTAGAGGATAAGTATGAAATTGTAAAACAGAAGATAAGATAAAATGATAAAATATTTACTTATTTCTTCACAATACAACTCCAGTTCAAAATGAGCTTTTCAAAATGACAATAAATAACAGTTAATAAATCGTGGCTATTCTGAGTGTTCTGAGTGTGTGGTGTCGTTGCGTCATTGTTTTCATCTGTGTTTATGTTGTGTGTCTCTCCACATGTAGGATCCTTCATTAATATCTCTCAGATGATCGCCTGTGTCGGCCAGCAGGCCATAAGTGGCTCTCGAGTCCCCAATGGTTTTGAGAACCGCTCCCTTCCCCACTTTGAAAAACACTCAAAAGTAAGATCCAATTTATTTATTGTAATTACTTTTCCATAGTGTATGTTCCTCAAAGGAGGCCGTCCATAGTGAAGTGCAGTTTCCAGTTTGTTCCGTTTGTTTGGACATAAAACAATATTCACTCACGTTGTTGTATTAATGCAGGAAACACAGTATAGAATCAAAGCTACTGTATAGTCTGTGTATAATTCTGCACGTTTTCTGTTGTTAGTAAATGGAATATTTATGAGAGTTAGTAACAACAGTAGTGAGGTAGGAGGGAAGGTTATTTTCTCTGTAGCACTTTGAGATTCTGCTGAACAAAAAGTGCTTTATAAATGCAATTTATTATTATTATTATTATTATTATTATTATTATTAACTATTTTGACACAGATGCAGGGTGCTTGCACAGGTCTTGAAAGTCTTTAAAAGTATGGAATTTTGAGACACTAGCCCACAGGTGTCAAACATGTGGCCTGGGGGCCAAATCCGGCCCGCCAAAGGGTCCAGTCTCGCCCCTGGATGAATTTGTGAAATGCAAAAATTACAGCGAAGATATTAACCATTTAGTTTCCCAATTTAATCTCAAGTGGGTCGGATCAGTAAAAATACTATCAGAATAACCTATAAATACTCACAACTCCAAATTTTTCTCTTTGTAAATGTAAAAATTTTCATGTCAGTTTACTGTATTTACACTAAAACAAACTATCATTTCACAAAAACGCGAATAACCTGAACAAATATGAACATTGTGAAATGTCCGAAGCGCAAGTTTTCCAATTATCATGCCTGTTATAAAATGTTTTGTGTATTTGTAGATCCACTGTGATCTGTAAGTTGTAATTTGCATGTGTAAATGATAAACTGAGACATAATATCGTTAAAATTGCACTTAGTTTTCTTAAGAAATTTCAGTTTGTTCATGGTATTCACATTATTTTAAAGGATAGTTGATAGATGTAAACATTTTGATCGTTTAATTTCACTTTTTTCGCTTTAAAACATAGAGGAAAGTTTGGAGTTGACATTATTTATATATTATTATGTTATTATTTCAGTGGTTCGGCCCACTTCAGATTAAATTTGGCTGAATCTGGCCAATGAACTAAAATGAGTTTGACACCCCTGCACTAGCCCCTTTTACACAGCACTTCTGTTCCCAGAATATTTCACCTTTATTCTGGAACTACATCTGTGTAAACGAAATGGTAGGATCATTTGGTCCCACCTCTGTCACGGCTCTGTAACGCCTGTGGAGGTACTAACAGAGCTGTGATAAAGGTGGAATTATGATTCTGGGCCGCTATGTAAAAGGAACACCTCTCATTCCGCAACCAAGGTGCAAATTTTTGATGACATATTGTGTGTGCAGGGGCCACATTCAACCCAAAATGATCTCAAGTGGCTCAGACCAGTAACAAATAATATAATAATCTACAGGTGTCAAACATGCAGCCCGGGGGCCAAATCCGGCCCGCCAAAGGGTCCAATCCGGCCCACAGGATGAATTTGTGAAATGCAAAAATTACACTGAAGATATTAACAATCAATGGTGTCAAAATCATTTTAATTCAGGTTTCCCGTACAGACACATACAGTCCAATTAGATTTCAAGTGGTATTAAAATAAATCAGTAAAACCAGTAAAATATTATCATTATAACCAATAAATAATGACAACCCCAAATGTTCTCTTTGTTTTTTTGGTGTAAAAAAGTAAAATTACATGAAAATTTTTACATTACCAAACTATACTTTTACAAAAAATGTGAATAACCTGAACAAATACGAACTAATGGAAATGTCTTAAGAAAATTAGATGCAATTTTACCAATATTCTGCCTGTTACTAAATGTTTTGTGCGATCGTAATGCACATGTGTAAATGATAAACTGATAAACCGAGGCAGAATATTACTAAAATTGCACTTGTTTTTCTTAAGACAATTCAAGTTGTTCGTGTTATTCAGATTTTTAAGGAAACTTTGTAAATGTAAACCTGATCATAATATAATTTTCCTTTTTTCACTGTTATTATTTTACTGGTCCGGCCCACTGGAGATCAAATTGGGCTCAATGTGGCCCCTGAACTAAAATGAGTTTGACACCCCTGTAATAATCTATAAATAATGAAAACTCAACCAGAAAAAAAATTACATTTCTTGAGAAAAATAAGTGCAATTTACCAATATTATGCCTCAACTTATCATTTACACATGTGTATTACAGATTGGATCTACAAAGACACAAAACAGGCAGAATATCATTAAAATTACACTTAATTTTCTTTAGACATTTCAGGTTGTTTGTATTTATTTAGGTTATTCACATTTTATTGTTCAAGTATAGTTTGTAAATGTAAATATTTTTCATGATTTAATTTTTTGTTTTGTTTTTTGCACTGAAACAAAGAGAGAAATTTGGAGTTGTCATTATTTATAGGCGTAATGTAATATTATTTTTTTCACATTAAACCAAGAAGAAAATTTGGAGTCATTATTTATAGGTTTTTATGCTATTATTTTACTTCAGATCTTAGTGGTCTGTATGTGGAACCTGAACTAAAACCAGTTCAGCACCTTTGACTGTTCATATCTTCGGTGTAATTTTTACACTCACATTCTGTGGGCTAGATTGGAACCTTTTGCGGGCCGGTTTTGGCCCACGGGCCGCATGTTTGACACCCCTGCTCTACACCATAGGCAACATCTTACCCATTGTACCTCTAGTTGTAACTTAATTTCAGTTCATTATTGCTTCTTTCCTTTGCTAGTTGACATTTTTTATTGTTGCTAAGTGCTAGATTTATTCTGTGGGAATGTCCTTACCTTGTAACTTTCTCTATTATGGACGTTAAGCTTTTTGTAAAGTCTTTGTTTTCCTTTATTTAGTCTATACGGGGGTTACATTTCTAAGAATAAAATATGAGGTGCATTGAAGTACAAGAATAATTCCTTTTTTCTCCCACCTTAATGACTTAATGCCTGCTGTTGCCCAGCTGCCTGCTGCTAAAGGCTTTGTGGCGGACAGCTTCTATTCAGGTTTGACTCCCACCGAGTTTTTTTTCCACACCATGGCCGGCAGAGAGGGCTTAGTGGACACTGCTGTGAAAACTGCAGAGACCGGCTACATGCAGGTAGGGTGGTTTCTTTGGATTCTATGCTTTATTTTGACAAGCTGATGTGAAATATACAGTGAAAGTTCAGTTAAAATGAAATTGTATGGTATCTTTAAAGTTCAGAGGCTCCACAGGACATAACAAGACTTTATTACTGTCAGGGGCGGGGATTGAAAACAGGGTTCCTACAGGTTTCTACAAGTTGAACATAAGAGTTTTTAAAAGAGTGATATTTAGCTTTTTTTTAAACAGAATTATGTATTTTAAAACATTTCCCTGTGGTTTATATTAACTGTAAATGCTATGCTTGGGTCTGAGTTCTTCATTGATTCAACTCCACAGGTCCATCTTCAACCCTATTTCTGAGTAATGACACCGGAAAGGTTGTTTTGAGCGCTGGCCCTTTAAATGCAAATGAGCCACTTCACGCCCCACTCCCTCCAGGTTGTTGACCGTGCTTTCTGTTCCATTTAACCACTTGAATTCGTTAAACAACCAACAGCTGAACATTTTAGGTAATCGGCTCGAAGTTTGGACATACTTTCAGTTTTTACTACAACTGCTGCTGCTGACAAACAGTTATGTCGTACTCAGAGAAGTGTTCGTCGGAAGTCTTGACCTTACGTGTGCAAATGTTGTGACGTAACTAGTTATAGATGTAACAAATAAAGCAGGAATTAAAACGGGTTGTAGAAATCCACTTGATTTTTTTTCAGAATGAATGTAAAGATAGCTTTGCAGCACCTGGAGGGTTCAAATTCAAACTTTTGGAACTATTTGGGTCCAAATACACAAATAAATACACAAATAAATGTACCAAAGACTAATAAAAGTGGGTTTAGCAAAATATGACTCCTTTAACGATTCTCTCATTTCCCAACATGACGTTTTCTGGTTTTCCCTACATCGTGTCGTGGTACATGAACCAAACTGGACTGTCTGTCCGTCTGTCTGTCTGTCCGTTTTGTTTTGACGGTCACAGATCTCCCGCTCATGTTAACCCCTCCCCGGCCCCCGCTGCTTCAGGGCACTTTCACACAGCGTACTTGAGTCTATACCGTACTTGGATACGTTTACACCTTTCCTGTAGATGTTGCGTTCACACATGCGTACCGCAGCCTGTACTCGAGTACAAATGGGTGCTCCAGGGCTGAAACAGTAGGTGGCGGTGTGGAAGGAATTCTGTCACTATCCTATAAATGCAGAAGTCGGAAGAAGATAAACTCTTACCTATCTGTTAGCCTGTTTGAGGCAAAGAGAAGCAGAGCAGCCTTCATTGTCCCTGATGTATCACCGAGTGGTTCGGTTGATAAGGTGAGCCCGTGCCGTGCAGATCTGTGGCTTTTTTAGGAGACAACACACTGTAAGCCCGGATAAGTAGAGTTTACTCAAAAAATTTGAGGCAAGTGATTGCACTTTAATGATTTGAGTAATGATCGACTAATCAATTGGTTTAAGTAGGTTCAACTTAATGCTAAAAGTATTGAACTTAAACTATTAAGTAGAAAACGCTAAAAGACAAGTTATTTGTACTTTAAATCTGTTGTAAAATCAACCCCACTATCCAACCATTCAACTCAGCATTTTAGGTTACACTGACTAATTTTCTCAATTGCAGCCAGATTAATTTATCATTGATTAAACAACTTTTTTTAAGATAACCAAACTCAAAATCCTATTCCTGACCAAAATAGTTATGAACTTACTCAACTTAATATATTGTAGCATGAATGGAGGTTAGCTCAATGTCATTTGCCAGTACAGGAAGTGCTCTTAATTTGACAAGACATTAAGATTTCCATTGTACGTTAACAGTCTTAGATGAACAGGAAACCAATTGTTCTTCCTATGGCTTGGACTCATGGTGCAGCTCTACAAAAATACAAAAACAAACACAAAAAGGCCAATTAACACTGCCATACACACATTAAATCCAAATTAACACTAACACCACAACCCCGCTGAACCCCTGCACAGAAAAATAACACATTTTCAACAACATGCCCAATACCCACAATGCAATGTGAAGATAAAAAGGTGTGGTCATGACTAAAACTGAGTGATTTAATTCCATTCAACTTAAAGTTTTTCGTACTTTCAACTATGTCTACAAATTAGTAGAATATACTTAACATTTTATAATAACATCATAAAACTTAAATCATTTAAGTGCATTGTAATTAAAGCATTTTAGTAAATACAAATTCCGGGCTTACAGTGCAGCGCTGTCTATGGCCTCGTGGTGATTAACCCACTTCCGTTGTCGGAGTGGTGATCACATCACTTCCGGACTCGGGCACAGATCGCATTCACACGGCAACATACCATGCTGGGGTACGGGCAGTCCGGACCCGGGACTACCTTCTCAACTGGACTCGGGTACAGCATTTGAGCGCGGAATGGTTGCATTCACATGGATAAAATTAAGCGGACCTGGGAACCAGCGTACTCGGATACGGACTCGAGTACGCTGTGTGAAAATGCCCTCAGATCCTCACCCAGCAGAGAAACCGTCTCAATATACAGGGTGGGGAAGCAAAATTTACAATGAACATTTAGTTGTTTTTTCTCAGCAGGCACTACGTCAATTGTTTTGAAAGCAAACATATATTGATGTCATAATCATACCTAACACTATTATCCATACCTTTTCAGAAACTTTTGCCCATATGAGTAATCAGGAAAGCAAACGTCAAAGAGTGTGTGATTTGCTGAATGCACTCGTCACACCAAAGGAGATTTCAAAAATAGTTGGAGTGTCCATAAAGACTGTTTATAATGGAAAGAAGAGAATGACTATGAGCAAAACTATTACGAGAAAGTCTGGAAGATACTATTAAAGAAGAATGGGAGAAGTTGTCACCCGAATATTTGAGGAACACTTGCGCAAGTTTCAGGAAGCGTGTGAAGGCAGTTATTGAGAAAGAAGGAGGACACATAGAATAAAAACATTTTCTATTATGTACATTTTCTTGTGGCAAATAAATTCTCATGACTTTCAATGAACTAATTGGTCATACACTGTCTTTCAATCCCTGCCTCAAAATATTGTAAATTTTGCTTCCCCACCCTGTAGATACTCAGGACAAACTCAGTTAAAATGGGGCCCAAACAAGTGAGCTTCAACTTTAGAAAAGCACTTGATATGTGGAAAAAAACCAACTGAAGGAAATTCAACAGGGACTGACTTCCAGAGTAACTGGACCACATGCCACTGTTATGATTGGTCTGCCACTCATCAGGAGTTCTACCACTGACCAGTCTGGATCATAACACCCTAACATGTTTTATGATGAGTGTCACAACCTGGCTCGAAGGTTGGACAAAGATGGAGACGGAGGAAGTGGTAAAGATGTAACAAAGATTTGTTAAATAAACTAACAATAACAAAAACACAAAGTGCTACAAAACGCCAGTTGAGAGGAGCATGAGGACCAGGCAGGGCAGAGCAGGACCAGACCAGACAGCGAGCAGACCCAAGACCAGACCAGAGCCGAGCAGATCAGGCCAGAGAGCGGACCCGAGAGAGACCAGACCAGGCCAGACCAGAGAGAGAGAGGCTGATCATATACGTCGAGCTGCTTAAATAGGCGTCACAGGTTTAGTTTAGTTTAGTTTATTAATTTGATCCCCATTAGCCACTGCATACCCCAGCAGCTACTCTTCCTGGAGTCATCAACAACACAAAAACAAAGCACCAACAATTTCCCACAACTCACTCAACAAACAGGATGTACATACACCCAACACAACAACACAACACCAAAAATCAGCAACAGCACACAATACAAAACAATTACAATCATAATATCAACAACAACAGAAAAAAGAATAAATAAACCAAAAATCAGAAAAAAAAACATGAAATAAAAATAAAAACAATAAAAACAGCTCCACAAAAACAAACAAACAAACAAAAAAACGTCTAGATGATGTCATTATAGGATATGCAATAGCTCAGACAGTTATTCTTGGATAAATATGAAAATTCTCAACCTTTTAGAAAAACTACCTGCTTGAATTTCTGAAATTAAAAATTGTGGCAATGTATTCCATGCCACCATTGCCCTGTATTGCACACTACCCTACAGGTGCCACTAATCAGGAGGTCGCCATCTGTAAAAGAACACTGACAGTGCCCCTAGTGCCCAGAAGGTGCATCACGAGGAAATAGGTTTTAATGCCGTTTGCTGTCTTATTTAATTGCCTTTTTCCAAAACTCTGACCATGCCGTGCAGCTCACAGTCATTCAGACGTGTAGAGTAAAGCCCACGCTGCTGGCATCTGAGTCTTTTATTATGCCTGAAAGCTTATTAACATAATATCCATGTACAAAAGCATTGTCACTGCACTTATTAAAGTGCCCAGATGGGGTTAACACGAATGACCCCTGGAAATAAATCATGGACTCAGAATCGCCAGAGGGAGGCTGAAGTTTCATTAAAACTGCAAAAGCGAAGATGTAAAACGTGTGACAGGAAGTCTCTGCAATTAGACTTCTTTATGACGGGCGAACCATAAGACTCTGTGGACATCCCTGTTGGTCGTACCTCTGCTGTGACTCAGTAGCTGCTTAGCATGTTGCGCTGAATTCTGCTACATGAAATGAATATCGACTAGAGATCAAGGTTATAATAGTTTTGGATTTTTCATTATAGTTTAGTTTTATTTAGTTTAGACTTTTTTTTCACTAATTCAGTTAGTTTTAATTAGTTTTTAGAGCAGGTTTGCTAGTTTTTATTAGTTTTAATTTTTTTCTACATGCTTAGTTTTAATTTAGTTTTAGTTTTGTCGTATCTTTTCTCTTCTTCTCCGTCGTATTCAAATAAATCCCAGAAAGGACTCTGTTGCTTTCTCCCAACTTAAGTCTCCGGAAGACGACTGTAAACCACAAGTGACGGACCGTGAAGTGTCGTATGGTGCCGCAAGCTAAAATTGCTAGCGCGAAATAAATCGATTTCATTTCAATCCGACATTGACGAAGACGAAAACAAAGGGAATTTTATCCATAATTTGTATCTGTTTTAGTTAGTTTTGTAAGCACATAATACAGTTTCAGTTAGTTGTTGTTTTTTTCTTTTAATTATAGTTTTTATTTTTTCGTTATTTTCTTTTAATTATAGTTTTTATTTGTTTGTTACCAATTTTTTTTTTTTCAATTCTAGTTTTCGTCATTTCGTTGGTTTTCGTTAACAATAATAATAACCTTGCTAGAGATGTCATTTAATCCCGTCTCTTCCTCCTGAATCACCAGGAGGACAAATTGTACATTCACTGGCATCACTCTGAAATTTCTGATTCTGAAAACAGACTGTTGCCTTCTATTTTATTTTCCTATCAATATTTGCAGGTTTTTAGTGGAGCCATAAAACTGACATCTTGACACTGGGCTGGAAATTTATCTGCTCTGATATCCATGCACGATACAGTGCCTCATTTCCGGAGCATTCTGTCTTTATATCCATGCAGGTGATATACGCTATATGGACAAAAGTACTGGGACACGTTTAGGGATGTAACGATATGAAAATTTCATATCACTATAATTGAGACCAAAATTATCACGGTTATCATTATTATCGCGGTATTATTGAAACTGTGCTCAAAATGTTCAAAAAGTACTAATACACACACTGAAATAATTTAACTAAGTTGTAGTAAAAAAATAAATAAATAAATAAATAAAATAATAGGCACAATGTACTTTCTGTTGCAGAAACATTCAGGTATTAACCCTTAGTGGTCTGAGTCTATTTTGGCTGTTTTTCAGTACTTTTGATTTTGCCTTTATGTACGATATAAAGAAATGTTTACTATACCCATGTTTGGTATCTTTTTTTTCAGCACAACTTCATCTGTATCATCTGCTTATTATTTTTTTCACTTTAACCTACTATATCAACATAAAAGGCCAGAAAACACAAAAAAAATATACAATCCGATTTGAAAAAATGTATATAATTTATTGCATAAATAACACAAAGATGCTTAACGAACCTTTTCAAAGACTTTAAAGGTGAATATTGGTTCCAAATATTAGGTATATAAAATCAAAATTGGAATAAATAAAAACTATACTCAAATATTTGACATAAAAACAGATCTTTACATAGGGTTTTTTCCCCTAAAAGTGCGGTAATCAAACACGGTTATCATGATAATTAGAATTTAAATGGTAATACTAACCGTCTGCAGTTTTACCGCGGTTTATCGTTATACCGGTAATCATTACTTCCCTAGACACATTGAAGTCATGTGTATAATAATGATAAATGCCATAATATAGTTTTATACTGTGATAAATAACATTGCATTGGTTAGTTTTGTTTACCTTATCTATGTTTCAGGGATGGTTTTTATTTAATTTCTCTCAACATATATTTATTTTTTATCTATTTTTTATCCATGACTATGATTTTAAATGTTCGACCTCTATGGACATAAACTATATGGACAAAAATATTGGGACACATGGCTACAGCTGTAAGATGTCCTGTCCATGCTGGTTTGAGTTACAAACATCAATATTTCTTTAAAGTTTAATGGGAGATTTTTCTGTTGTTTTTTTTAATCCATGACTATGATTTTAAATGTTCTACCTCTAAATATTCTAAAATATTTTTCATGCTCTGACTAAATAAGAATTTTCTACCACAACTAACCATCTACTTTCTTTACATTTCACTTAGGAAGAAATATCTCCCATTAAACTTGAAGGAAATATTGTGATGTTGATGTTTCTAAACTATATGGACAAAAATATTGGGACACATTATACTGTCATGAATAAAATTGCATTGTTTAGTTTTGATTACATTATCTATGCTTCAGGGATGTTTTTTATTTAATTTCTCTCAACATTGATTTTTTTTATTTTTATTTTTTATTCATGACTATGATTTTAAATATTCTACCTTTTAAATTTCTAAAATATTGTTCATGCTCCGACTAAATAATAATTTTCTACCACAACTAACCATCTACGTTCTTTACATTTCACTTAGGAAGAAAAATCTCTCATTAAACTTCAAGGAAATATTAATGTTTCTAAACTATATGGACAGAATTATCGGGACACATCATTATACCATCATGAATAACATTGAATTGGTTAGTTTTGTTGACATTATCTATGCTTCAGGGATGGTTTTTACTTAATTTCTCTCAACATTGATTTTTTTTTTTTATCCATGGCTATAATTTTAAATGTTCTACCTCTAAATTTCTAAAATATTTTTCATGCTCTGACTGTAAATAATAATTTTCTACCCCATTTTCTACCCCAACTAATCTTCACATCTCACTTAGGAAGAAAAATCTCCCATTAAACTTTAAGGAAATATTGATGTTTTTATCTCAAATCAGCATGAACAGGACATCTCACAGCTGCAGTCATGCTGTGTCCCAATATTTTTGTCCATATAGTTTTGAAACATCAGTATTTCTTTAAAGTTTAATGGGAGATTTTTCTTCCTAAGTGAGATGTAAAGAAAGTAGAGGGTTAGTTTTGGTAGAACATTATTATGTACAGTCAGAGCATGAAAAATATTTTAGAAATTTAGAGGTAAAACATTGAAAATCATACTCATGGATAAAAACAGAAAAATCTCCCATTAAATTTTAAGGAAATATTGATGTTTATATCTTAAATCAGTATGAACAGAATGTCTTACAGCTGTAGACATGATGTGTCCCAATATTTTTTTCCATATAGTTTATAAAAAAATGAAAATATCAATAATAATCCTGAGTTTATGTATTCCTGTAGATATGTATTTTACCCCAATGAAAAGGCGCTGTGCTGGGAAAATATGAAAATTACCCTTAGAAGTGCTTGAATTTAACTCTGAAAAATGGGTATGAACCCTGTCATCTCCACAGGTGGTATTTTAAAATGAGAACCGTAATCTTTTGTAATTTGCTTTTCATTACCTATTCAGCAAGTTTTTATATGAGGTTTCTCAGGCTGTCAACAAAAAGGCTCATTTTCACACAGGAAATGTCGGAAAATAACCTGAAAAATATCTGCTATTTATGATTATGTTTAAGTGAAAAGCTGTGAAGAGCTTTTCACATGAACATGAAAAAATAGCTGAACAACTTATTCAGTGAATGAATAGGCAGTGAAGCTGTAAACTGTTGACTTCTACATTATTTTTATTAATATACAGTTGCAGAAAAAAAATATTAGACCACTCTTGTTTTCTTCAATTTCTTGTTCATTTTAATGCCTGATACAACTAAAGGTACATTTGTTTGGGCAAATATAATGATAAAAACAAAAATAGCATATAATTTCAGAGTTGATATCTATCCATTTTCCATGGTTTTCTTGATAATAACCAAAATCATTTCAGTTCTTACATCAATATCTATGGCATTGCACTGCCAAAAACAGTGCTTTTAGGCATTCCATGTTTTCTTTTCTGTCTGTTTTAGTCACATGATACACACAGGAGTTAGTACTTGATTGCATAACCAGTGTTTTTGATGACTTTTGATGGTCTAATATTTTATTCCGCAACTATATGTCTCTTAAATTAGCATTGCAGGGTAAATACACTTCCATACCTGCAGGTCAGTGTGGATAGAATACCTTTATATGTGTTTCTTGAATGTGCGATGCCTTTTCTTATTATATATTTCTGTGTTTGGAAAGCGACGTCTGGTGAAGTCTCTGGAAGACCTGTGCTCACAGTACGACCTGACAGTACGGAGCTCCACCGGTGACATCATCCAGTTTATTTATGGAGGTGATGGCCTGGACCCGGCTGCCATGGAGGGAAAGGATGAACCACTGGAGTTTAAGAGAGTCTTGGACAACATTCGGGTGAGTTGAAACAGAAACAGACCTCCTGTGTCCTTCTGTTGTAAGACTTGATGTCTTTACTGTAGGGGCGGGAATCAACAAGAATTTAAAGATTTCGATTCTATTATCGATTTTTGTTATTGATCCGATTCCTTAGCAGTTCTCTTATTGATTCTCTCTTCACACACCATATGACCTTACAGTGAAACTGAAACTTAAGACGCTTTACTAATTCCTCTGTGTAGTCCTGCCACTTACGACTAATTTTCTAAGGATTAATCTTTCGACTAATTTTTTGATTAGTCAACTAATCTAAATGACTAATTTTTTTTAAAAAAAAGCCAACTGTTTATTTTGTTGTGTCCATTTTATTTTGTATACAACTCAAGGACCAAAACATAATATCACCTGTATCATGGTAAATGTAAACAGTATAAATAACTTCAATACTTCCAAACGAAAAACAAATTACGAAGTGGGATGTTTCCCACATTCAAAACAAAAAAAAATGCACAAAGTTATTCAAGAAAATGGCTAGCTATATCAATATAAAACAAAATATTAATACAATAGGCCCTTAAAATTTCCAGTGAGTATTTGCTTAACAGTGCAAATATATATGGTGCAGATATGGTCTCATATCCCTGCCAGTCATTTTCAGGACACTGTCAGTGAGTACTGATGCTAGTTGTGGCATGCAGTCCTTCATTGGAAGGGTGAATTCAGTTAGACTACTTTGCCTACAGCTAACAAAAAGAGAAGAGAAAAATACACAACGACCCTGTCTGGGCTTTCACCTGAACCTTCACAGTTGACTTTTGTTTGTAAGCTCATTAAGTAAACTGTTTAAAATATTATGCAGCCCATTAAAAATCTAAGCATAAGCATCTGCATTTACATTAGACTATGACATATTCATCAGAGTCTGGGCTAGCCTATTAACTAAATCGAGACAGCAGGCGCATATCGAGGCACTGGCATGCAGGCACACCTGCAGACCACACTGATCCACGGGGAGGGGGGGTGAACCGAAGAATGAATGAGGTACGCATGCCAACCGGGGGAGGATGGGGGTGAACCGTAAGAATGAATGATATAGGCACAGATCTACAGACTAGGGGGTGGGGGTGGGTTGTGTGAAACTTAAGATGCTTATAAGACAGGGTCTCTCCCTCTCTCTCGGAGGTGCGGCCGTTTGGCTGCAAGTGCCAATGCCGGCATGGATTCCCCAGGTGCGGGGCCAAAAATAAATAGTAAAGTCAATAGTAAAATGACATGTCGATTAATTTTCATGGATGATTAAGTCGACAAATCGCAGCAACACTACCTCTATGTCTCCTGCTGTTGTCCACCTCAGCTAAAAACTATCACAACTATTTCGATAAATGAATAATGATGATGGGGACAGGAGAGAAGCAGGACCACAGCAGCAGGTCCAGAGATGATCCATGGAAAACTATGCTACCATAGATGCTCGAGTGGTTGAGATCCGGTTGTTTGTTAGATACTTTTGGTAGGTACAAACCACTTTACTTTGGGAATGAACAAGATCTGGAGATGCTCTGACCATCACCTTTTCTCCCTTGTCATAGTTGCTCAGATCCCTACTCTTGCCCATTTTGCTGTTTCTAACAAATCAACTTTGAGGTCTACATGTCCACTCTCTGCCTAATGCATCCAACCCACTGACAGATCCCATCGGAATGAGATAATCAACCTTAATATCACTTTGCCCGTCAGTGGTCAGAATCTTATGGCTGATCAATGTGTACATCTTGAAACAGGGCGTGATAAATTCTAATAAATTTGATTCAGTAGATTATGCATAAAATAGGAAATACTGAGAAAGAAGGAAATCTAGTTATTTCAACTGAAAGCTGAGAAAATATCTACAAACTACAATGGATGACCTCAAGCTCCAACAATTGGAGGGATTCTGTCGGAAAAGTTCCATGGGACAAATTAGGCAAATCACCATCGTATTTTCTAGAGTTTTCCAGTGATCAAACCATTCCGGGAGCAACTATGCGAACATTTAAATAACATCTTTACTGAAAAAGTGTGAAGCCCTGCACGTAGGAGATATTTCATGTGATTACTAGACTCTGAAAGGTAAAAAACTGTTGTTAATGCTTTTGGCAACAAGTAAAAAGACTATTACTAGAAAATGATTAAAGCCTGAAGCACCCACAACTGAAGAATGGATCGATATTGTACAGGAGATTTACATTCTGGAGAAGTTGGCATTATGTTTTAAGGGTCAAAGGGAATCTTTTTTCACTATTTGGTCAAAATGGACAAACTATCTAAAAACCTGTAATTGCTGTGAATTGAATATATCGGTTATGTGAAAACATTTATATGACACATTTCTGTTTAGGTTAGTGTAAACATACACACCTTAATGTGTTTTATCTTGTTAAAGAAGAAGCGAAGTAAACCCTCTCCACACCCACTTGTTATATTTGTTCTATATTCTACTAAAAAACTTGGATTAGCAACTCAGTCTCTCATTCACTTTTGAGGTGTTGACATTGAATTGTACCCAAAAGGGAAGTTTTGTATCATTTGGTTCTCCGAATACACAAAGAATGGAGAAAAAAGGAAATGTTTGTATAACTATAACTACATGTATAATTTTACAATGGAGAAAAGAGACAAATCTGCCTGAGAGCCAATGCTCATTAGCACTGGCTGATTCAGACACTGATCCTGCTCTTATTGACTGCCACTGAGCCTGGATTGAGCTCAGCCAATCACAGCCATGTATCCAACATGGTCAGATGTGGTTTGATACACATCCATCCAACTTGCAAATTGAATCCATGCAAATCAAACATGCTCTTACAGCGGCCAAACTCATTATCAAATGGGAATTAGCAATGCCAAGCTAGTAGAGGGAAAAGGATTGGTGTCACCAGGCATGGATGTCCGTTTTTGGGTTCACTTCAATTTGACTTATTGCTCAGAGAGATGGAATGAGCAGTGACATTTTTCATTCCAACCCCCAGAAAAAAAATATGTAGCTCCAAAGCTGCTGATCTTTGTTCCTCCTTAACCCTTAAAGACCCAGTGGTATTTTTGTGGCAGTTCCCAAATGATTTTTTTCTCTATATTTAACTTTTCTTAAGCAATTTATCAGGATTTGTTGTAATATTATCCTCTTTATTACCCTGTCCCCCAAAGGGGAGGCAAGGGGTATTGTTTTTAGTTTGGTTTGTTTGTAGTAAGTAAGTAAATTTTATTTATAGAGCACTTTTCACAGAGAGTCACAGAGTGCTTTTGTTTGTTTGTTAACAATCTAGCAGCAAAACTATTGGTTGAATTCACACCAAATTGGGTTTATAGATTGCCAGTGACCAAAATAGATCTCTGGACAGTTTAGGAACGGTAGGTCAAAGTTCATATTTTTATGAATTTTTAACCCCCCCCCCCCATTTACTTATAATTGGCAAAATTTCAGATGTCTTTAGCAGTAAAACTATTGGCTGAATTCATACCAAATTGGGTTTATCGATTGCCAGTGACCCAGAATAGATGTGATTACATTTTGGGAATAGTAAGTCAAAGTTCCAATTTTTTAATGATTTTTTTTTTTTTATCTTTTTTTTCCCCTATTTACTTATAATGGAGAAAATTTCACATGACGGTAGCAGCAAAATTATTAGTTGAATTCCTACCCAATTGGCCGAACTGGCCAAGTTTTCACATGTCTATAAAAACATCAATTTCGTTTCACTTTACTTCAAACTTGGCACATGTATAGAGGCAATTGATATGCTGGCATCAGTACATGCATAGACATGATAACATCAGCTGGATCAGTGCCAAAATAAGCTACAATACGTGCTTGTTTCAAGTTCTTTCAGTGTAAATCATTTTCCTAAATATTTTCCTATGTTTAATTTACTGATCGTGTAGATGGTCATAAAAGCTCAGAATAAATTCAAAGAATATTACATCAAATCAGAAAAAAATGAGGGAAAACGGACTTTTTCAGCAAAGATATCATTGACTAAACATAAAAACTAAAGTCTCCACTCACTGTCATTGATCCAACTCCATGGGTTTTATTCGTACTGCTCAGTGCTATTTTTGTTGCAGTTCTCAAATGATTTTTTTTCTGTATTTTAAATTTTTCTTAAGTGATTTATCACCCTTTATTCTAATATTTTGCTCAGTGTTGTGTGTTTTCTTAAGTGAAAATCAGGTATTTTCCTATATTTAATTTACTGATCATGTAGATGTTCATAAAAACTCTGGTTTAAGTTGATGGTTATTAAATCAAAATCGGTAAAATCTATCATTAACCAAACATAAATCCAGTGTTTCCATCCACTGTTATCGATCCAACTCCATGGGCTTTACTGGTGAATCAATGTTGTAGAAGATGACGGTGTTTCCACAGTAACTACGGAGTCTCTGAATGTCCAAATGGGTCATATCTGATGACCGTGAAAAGACGACAAACTGTATTTTACACCAATTATTTGCATGTATTGTTAGAATTAGTGGATCAACAGATATTAAACAGTTCAGATCAGTAGATGGTTTTGGTGGATAGTGGATGTTTGGGTGTTTATGGGTTAAATGTCGCATCCATATGCAGACTTGTGCCATTACACACCAACACAAAAATGTTACATTACACTAATTTTCACCTGCGTTTTACATAATTTTTGCACTTCTCTTCTAATATTGAGCTTAGTGTCTGAGTTTGTGTTTGACTTCCTGTTTCCATAGCAACGTTCAAAGATGCCAAATTTACACAAGCACATCTTCATCGCTGGAATTTTAATATAAAGTCCGTCTGTTTGAAAGCTCTCAAGCCCCTCTGGATTATCTCAAGGCTACTTTATTTATTTCTCCAACTCACCTTCCTAAAAGTGTCCCTCTGAAATACTTTGTCCAGGCTCGTACACTTGCGACATTAAATCCAGCTTTTGAAAATCCATCTGTCCAGTTGGTGGGTGTGCTGGAAGGAGGAGGAATTAATTGGCTGTTGGAGTCTGTGAGGCTGAAATCAAGCATCCAGACCCTCACCATGTCCAAATTATTCATTCCTCACATCTATTAGAGAGATTTGTTTTGGACAGCCAGAGATCCTGTTTATGACCCAGTTTCCTCTGGGATTAATAAAATATTCTGATTCTGAATCTGACTTCATCAGACCTCAGCCTTGCTTTAACCCATAAAAGACCCAGTGCTCCTTTTGTGTCAATTCCCCAATGAATTTTTCTCTATTTTATCCTTTCTTAAGTGAATTATCACCATTTAATATCATAGTATCCCTTCTGTTTTGCTTTTTTTGTGTGAAAATCAGGTGTTTTTCCATATGTTAATTTATTGATCACGTAGATGTTCAGAAAAGTTCAGATTAAAGTTGAGGGTTATATATCAGAAACAGAGAAAACTGAAGAAAAAGTGAGTTTTTTAGTAAAATCTATCATTGACTGATCATAAACTAAGTGTTTCCATTCACTGTCATTGATCCAACTCCATGGGTTTTACTGGTGAATCAAGGTTCAGTTTTTTTAAATTAATTTTGTTCATTTTATTACTTATTTTTCTCCATGTTATTTATCATTTTGTACATTTTCGTATTTGCCTCCATTCATTTTGTTGACTTGACTTATCGTTTGACTTGATTTTGTTCATTTTCCTGCCTTATTTAAAATTGTTTTCTTCAGTTTAGTTCAGTTTGTGGCTTATTTTGTCAGTGTTACTTATTACATTGTTTATTTCTTATTGATTTTTCGTCATTGTTTTCATTACTTTGGCTGTTTTTGTTCTTTTTTTTGGCATTTTTCTTGATTTTAGTACATTTTTCCGCTTATTTTTTTTTTCTTTTTTTTTTTTTAATTAATTCTTGTTCATTTTATCCACTGTCATTGATACAACTCCATGCATTTTTCTGGTGAATCATTTTGTTCATTTTATTGCTTATTTTTCTCCAAGTTATTTATCATTTTTCTTATTTGCCTTCATTTATTTTGTTGAGTTGACTTATGTTTTACTCGTTTTTATTCATTTTCCTACTTTATTTAAAATCCTTTTCTTCACTTTAGTTCAGTTTGTGGCTTATTTTGTCAGTGTTACTTATTACATTTTTGATTTTTTATTAATTTTTCATCGTTTTCATTACTTTGGCTGTTTTTGTTCCTTTTTTTTGCATTTTTACTTGATTTTAGTACTTTTTTTGTATTTATTATTTTGTAGGATTTTTTTTTTTTTTTTTATTAATTTTTGTTAATTTGATTCACTGTCATTGATCCAACTCCATGGGTTTTAGTGGTGAATCAGTGTTGTAGAAGATGACTGTGTTTCCACGTTCACTGTGAAGCTTCTGAACGTCCATATGGGTCATATCTGATGACCATGAAAAGATGACAAACTGTATTTTTCAGCTATTATTTGCATGTATTGATAGGATTAGTGGATCAGCAGGTATTAAACAGTTTAGATCAGTAGATGTTTGTGGTTATCATTGGAGGTTTGGGTCTTTATGGGTTAATGCTTTTACTAATATTGGCTTGTCAGTTTGACTCAGGCTGATGCTTTTTTTCTTTTTCTTTTTTTTAAAGTTAGTTTTTGTTATTTACCTCCCATTTGTGCTGGAGAAACAAAAATCTTCATTGAATTCAGTATGTAGTACAGCTGTCACAGCACACAAAAATCACAGCTCAGTTTTTACTTAATTTAACTATTTGGTTTATTATTGAAGCTGAAACCAGTGTCTGTCTTTTTTTGATTATAAAAGTAATATTCATTGTATGAAACTAACAAAAAACAAGGGTAGATTTTTCTCTGACCAACACCGGTGAATGAATGTTAATACCAGAATAGTCATAATAAAAATTATGCTTAGTCTCAGTCACATTTTAAAGTCCTTTGGGGACACAGTGCTTCAGTCCTCCGCTCTTTGTGTTGAATAATTTTTTATTCATAAGGTTGAATTGATTCTTTTTCTGTATTTAATGTTTAAGCCAGGTTCATTACGCATTCGAGTAGCTACTCGGAAAGATTATCATTTGAATACATAGAACTCAGTCATTTTGTTTTTTCTTTGCCTTTATTGTAGTTAAATATATTAGTATATATATAAAGATAGATAATAAGTGATATGAGGACATGGAATTTTCCTAGAATTACCTAGCAGTGAAGTGGAAAAAAATGCCTGCACGTGGAAATACAAAGAAAACCGACAAGAAAGAAGTACCGAACAAAAAAAAAAAGTAAACCCACCGAGATGCAGTCTCCAATGGTTCAGCTAAATACATAAATCCATGTTAGACAGAGCTAACAAGTGCATGTGTGCATCATAATATCATGTAGAGCAAAGGTGTCGAGCTCATTTTGGTTCAGGGGCCGGCACATACAGCCAAATTTGATCTCAAGTGTGCCGGACCAGTAAATAATAATATAATTCATTCATTCATAACCTTTATTTAAACGCGGAGATATACTGAGGACACAGCCTCATTTACAATATAACAAAGACAAAAGAAGACATTTGAAACATCCAATGGACATATCAGAAATACCGAAAAGTAAAAGTGAGAAAGACAAATTAAAAACAGAGAACTCTACTTAAAAACAGGAGCAGCTGGAAGTAAAATAAGATGAAATTTTGGATTTAAAACACAAAATATATGAAACATGCAATGCCGTATTAGGAGTACCAAAAATTAAAAGTGATAAAGATGAACTAAAAACAAAGACATCTACTTAACCCCTTTAGCCCTATCAGCCCGCCTGCAGGCCGAAAAAATTATATTAATATTCATCTACTATAAAAATATAATAAATCAGAACAATGGATGTTTTTTTCAACGTTCGCTCAAAGTTTAGACCCTAATGTTAATAAAAGTACATCAAAAGTGTATTTTCGTGCAAACTTTAATGTTCAAACATGATTTTGAATCTTTGTGGGGTGAAATATACGCTATTAAAAATCTCCGACACGAACAATTAATTTATGCAATTTATTCATCGTCAATCCAGCCGGAAAAAAAAAACAGGCAAGGATAAAAAATTCCAATTTCTCTTTTAGTTTGTTACAGTTTACTCAGGCATAGTAATAGATACAATATTTTAGACAATGGGAATAGATTCTGTGAGGTCTCTAAACGTCCATAGACACCAAGAACGTCCATATGAACCTTATTATTGTGGAGTAATTCTTCATTTACTTTGGGTATGTCTTTTTAGGCGTTTTTCCCCTGAAAATATGCTCAGGGTTTAACAGGTTAAAATAAGAAGGTAAAATAAGAAGTGAATAAGGATTTAAATTGTCCTAATGATAAAGGTGTGGATAGTTTCAGATGGTTTTGGAGAGTGTTCCAGGTTTCAGATGCACAGTAGGAAAAACTGGACTTTTCCCAATTCAGTACGAACTGAAGGAATCTGCGGTGTGAGCCAGTCCTTTGAGCAAGTGTGATACTGACTTACATTAAAAGATACTAAAAAATGAACACACAAAAAGTAGTTTAGCACAAAAAGTAAAAGTGTAGTTTTTCCAGTATTATATGTCAGCTTATCATTTACACATGAATATTATAACTTACAGATCACAGTGGATCTAAACAGGCACAAAACATTTAGTAACGGGCAGAATATTGCTGAAATTCCACTTATTATTAGGTGATTCATGGTTGATTAGATTATTAGCGTTTTTGTGAAAAGATAGTTTATAATTAGAATCATTGTTATCATGTAATTTTATTTTTTTCACACTAAAACAAAGAGGAAAAAATTTGCAGTTGTCATCATGTATGTACACTGTAACAAATTTTACCATTAAATAACAGTAAAATACTGGCAGCTAGAGTTGCCAGCATGCTACTGTTATTCTACAGTATCTCTACTGTATTCTACAACTACAGTTTCTTACTGTAAAAAGTATTTCGGTACTGGGCTGTACATAATGTACCTTTTACAGTAAAATACAATATGTTACTGTAAAACATATTTAATGTAATATTTACAGTGTAACACAGCAAAAAGCAAGGATTTTAACACTTCAAGTTACATTTTAAAATACAAAATCATGAACATTGCCAGAAAAAGCTCAAACAAGAGATGACATTATTATATATAACCATGTAAATTGACACGCTGTTTAGTTTAACAGTGTCCACTTTGCAGCTAGCAAGTATGCTTCAACTTAAATTAGCTGCATGTTTGCTACATACGGCTAACGCCCCAAAATATGCAGTATTATCATGCATGTTATACTGCGCAAGTTGCGTCCGGTGTGAACGCAGTTTATGGAGGCAATTTAATGTTTAATGAACCCAAAATCCCGCAGTTACGTTGATAAAATCACAATTACCTTGATAAATGAACAACTGGAGCGGAATGGAGTTATGACAGTGTTGGTAGAGAAGCATCAGGTGACCTCCGTTCCCGTGCTGTATGGGGTTAAGTCCAGGTGAAAATAGTCATCCTCAGTTATTTTCTCTTTTATTTTATCCTTCTGCTTCAAAAAAGAACCACTTACCTTTGATGCAGTAAGTCTATAGTTAACATTTGTTGGATTGAATCTTTTCTAAATGAGCTGGTGGGACTTGATGCCAGATGACTTTGTTCAGACCAGTTCTGGGCGGACAGCAGTTAAGGAATTGAAGAAAATACTGTATAATACTGTCAAATTTTGCAGTAGCTTACTGTTTTAAATTTGCACCTTAAAGACCTCATTATTTACAGCATTATACTGTATTTACAAATAACAGCATGATACTGTATAAAATTTACTGTTTTTTTACAGTAATTTGTTACAGTGTATTATTATGCTATTATTTTACTTGTCTGATCATATCTTCAGTGTAATTTGTCGATTTCACAAATTCATCCCAGGGGACAGATTGGACCCTTTAGCGGGCCGGTGTTGGACCCCGGGCCTTATGTTTGACACCCCTGATGTACAGTGTCTATAAGAGTGTTGTCATGATTTATGCAACAAAGAAGAGTCAGTGTTCTATATTATTCTAGTAATTGTAATATAATCTGTAATTATGTGAAATGCTGTAAACCTTTATACAGAGCATTTAACAGGTGGTGAACATATTACTGAAGACGAAGATATATTTAGTCAAGGTGTCTCTGCTGGAAACACATTACACACTCTGTACTTGGTGTTCCTGTAGGAAAGCAGAGACTTCAGTACAGTTCTAAGAATACAAGGAGACAGAGCTTTGGAAATATGTGGTTTATTACTTTGACAAATGTGCAAAAGCGACAACGCATGAATTTATTTCTTTACAATTTAGATGTAATTTTCAAAGCTGAATTTAAATGAACACTTAGGGCACGGGTGTCAAACATACGGCCCAGGGGCCAAAACTGGCCCACCGAAGGGTCCAATCCGGCCTGTGGGATGATTGTGTGAAATGCAAAAATTATACAGAAAATATTAACAATCAATGATGTCAACCCTTTCATGCATAGTGGTCACTACAGTGGACATCTATTCTACAGCTGTTCTCTTGTATATTCATGGGTTTCTTTGTGCATATTATCTCCATGAAGTGAGTAATAACTAGTATTAGAGTATGATAAAATGTGAGAAAACATCAGATTAGCTGCATTAAAATGTTTTTATTTCATAGTTTCCACACAGTATATCACTTTCTCATGATGGGTTTTAAATACGTGTTTCTTTGCTTCAAAAATTAAACGCATAGTGTCCAGCTGAGTGGACATTTTTGTAACTCCATGAAAATTAGGTTCATAAAAATTTTTTAATCGCATTGTTGTTTTAATGGATTCTGTTGGGTTTCTGTAAATTGGCTTAGAGTCTGGTTTTGACCAACTTTATATATAAAGTGTCATGAGATAACTTTTTGTTGTGATCTGGTGCTATATAAATAAAATTTGATTGATTTAGTGATTTGATTGGTTTTTCCCTGTGTGTCGCTTTGGAAAAAAAGCATCTGCCAAATGCATAAATGTAAATGTCTGCAGAGTAATAAAAATACTTAGGACAAAAATCTCAACTAAGGTTCCCATAATTCATTCATGAAAGGGTTAAAGTCATTTTAAGTCAGTTCAGTCTAAAGTGGGTCAGACCAGTAAAATACTATTATAAGAACCTATAAATAATGAAAAACGCTAATTTTTCACTTTGATTTAGTTTAAAAAAAATACAAAAAAAAAAAGTCAAATTACACAAAAATGTTTACATTTAGACTTGCCCTTTTACAAAAAATGCGAACCAGAGCAAATATGAACAACCTGAAATGTCTTTAGACAAGGATGTGGAATTTAAATAATATTCTGTCTGTTATTAAATGTTTTGTGTATTTGTAGATCCACTGTGATCTATAAGTTATAATATACATGTGTAAATGATAAACTACGGCATGGTATGGTTAATATTGCACTTATGTTTCTTTAGAATCTTGAGGTTGTTCATATTTACCTCCGCCAAGGAGGTTATGTTTTTGCCAGGGTTTGTTTGTCTGTTTGTTTGTCTGTCCGTTAGTGTGCAACATAACTCAAAAAGTTATGGACAGATTTTGATGAAATTTTCAGGGTTTGTTGGAAATGGGATAAGGAAGAAATGATTAACTTTTGGGGGTGATCGGGGGTGGGGGGGCCCACGGGGGGGCCCACTGATCAGCCTTGGCAGAGGTCTGCACTCTCCGAGTGCTTCTAGTTGTTCATGTTATGTTCAAGTACAGTTCGTAGATATAAACATTTTCATTGCAGAATTGGACTTTTTTTTTTTTTTCACTCAAAAACAGAGAAAGCTTTGGAGCTGACATTATTTATCAGTTCTTATCCTATTATTTATATTATTGTACTGGTCCGGCCCACTTTAGATCATATTAGGCTGAATGTGGCCCCTGAACTAACATGAGTTTGACACCCCTGGCTTATCACATGACATTTTCTACACGTCATAGCTTCGGAAGTCGTAGACCACTGGGGATAGTTGCATTCGAAAGTGTGGACTTGAAACACTCTCCCACTTTTTATTTAATGTTGATAGAACAAACAGAACTGGTGATACGATGGTTTGAACTCGAAGCAAACATGAGTAAAAGTATGAAAATGAGGTGGGGCGAGCGTTGTATTTATGACCATGTCTTCGTAATTTTTCATCCTTTTTCAAAATGGAAAAAACTGGCCGAATCTACGGATTCGAATCCACAGACTGCATTAGCATTACATTTAAGGGTGAGAATGACCCCCACCTGAACTGTAACCGGGAGGACCGGGAGTGGGGTGGTGGGGGGAGGGGGGAGAAAACAGGAGAAAACGCCTATGTGAAGATATGCTTTTACGTCAAATATTTGAGTATAGTTGTAATTTATTACAATTTAAATTTTATATACCTAATATTTGAAACCAATATTCACAATTTTAAGTCTTCGGAAAGATTCGTTAACCATCTTTGTGTTATTTATACAATAAATTATGTACATTTTTCAAATCGGATTTTCTATTTTTTGTGTGTTTTTTGGCCTTTTGGGTTGATATAATAGGTTAAAGTGAAAAACTAAAAGACAGATGATATACAGGGTGGGGAAGCAAAATTTACAATATTTTGAGGCAGGGATTGAAAGACAGTGTATGACCAATTTGTTTATTGAAAGTCATGAGAATTTAAATCTTCAAATCATATTTTACTGCATTTCTAACAGTCTTGTTGTCTACCTCAAGTTCAATTGCCATTTTTCTCATGGATTTGGTTGGATCCTTTAGGATTTTGGATTTGAGAGCTTTAATAAAAGCTTTGGTACGTTTTTTGTTGCTTCCTCCACTTCCAGACTTTCTCGTAATAGTTTTGCTCATAGTCATTCTCTTCTTTCCATTATAAACAGTCTTTATGGACACTCCAACTATTTTTGAAATCTCCTTTGGTGTGACGAGTGCATTCAGCAAATCACACACTCTTTGACGTTTGCTTTCCTGATTACTCATATGGGCAAAAGTTTCTGAAAAGGTATGGATAATAGTGTTAGGTATGATTATGACATCAATATATGTTTGGTTTCAAAACAATTGACGTAGTGCCTGCTGAGAAAAAACAACTAAATATCCATTGTAAATTTGGCTTCCCCATCCTGTAGATGAAGTTGTGCTGAAAAAAAGGATACCAAACATGGGTGTAATCATCATTTCTTTATATAGTATATAAAGGCAAAATCAAAAGTACTCAAAAACAGCCAAAATAGGCTCAGACCCTTAAGGGTTAATGGCAGCAAAAACACAATTATCTCAATAACAATGAATATTGACATGAACAGCTTACATTCCAAGGACAGAATTTTAATCACCGTCTTATTATTTCTGAAATTGTAGATGGCGTTGTCTTGGTGACAGGTATCCCTGCAGGAGACAGGTTCTAATCATCCTAACAAATCTCATGTATGAATGTATTTGCTGAATTAAACACTTTGAAAATAATTACCTCCGCCAAGGAGGTTATGTTTTTGCCAGGGTTTGTTTGTCTGTTTGTCTGTCCTTTAGTGTGCAACATAACTCAAAAAGTTATGGACAGATTTTGATGAAATTTTCAGGGTTTGTTGGAAATGGGATAAGGAAGAAATGATTAACTTTTGGGGGTGATCGGGGGTGGGGGGGCCCACGGGGGGTGGCACTGATCAGCCTTGGCGGAGGTCTGCGCTCTCCGAGTGCTTCTAGTTAGTACTTCCAATCTCTGCTGCTGAGACTTTTTCTCTGTTTTTGAAACATTTATTTATGCACAAAATAGGGCTGGAAAATTGAAAAAAAATTAGCCTGACCATCCATCCGTCTTTCTCAATGAGAAATCCATCTGGAATCGCAGGGCTTGAATCCAAATATGAAGGCGGGACTAACAAGTAAGCCAATCACAGATCAGACGGATGTGATTACTGTCGCTTTTGTCAGAGAAATTTGAGAACACAGGGTGTAATCTGTAATCTGTTATTTAGTCCTTATTTTTGAACCAAGTAAACAATTGACAACAGTTGGAAAGAGATTTGCGGACTTGGAACTGACTTTGACTCGTGACAAAAAGAAGTCGGTGCATTGTGAACAACCTGCCCCCCCCCCCCCCCCCAGACTTGTGATTGGTCGGTATAGAATAGATAGTGCGTATTTCGCAGTGATTGGCCCAATTCTAGACTGTTTTCTCAGTATTGAATATTCTGAGATAACCAGAGGGCTGGTTAGGCTAGAGAAAAATGCCTGAATCTAAGAATTGCGATTTTTATTTTTATTTTCTCTGGAGACTTTTTTTTCTCAGTAGAACTACCATATTTAATTTACTTGCTTGTTGCGATATATTTGGTACCATCGGGGTTTGTTTGTCTGTTAGCAAGATAACTCAAAAAGTTATGGGCGGATTTTCATGAAATTTTCAGGAGACGTTGATACTGGCACAAAGAACAAATGATAAAATTTTGGTGGTGATTGTGGGTGGGGGGGTTGATCTGCCTTGGTGGACATCTGCGCTCTCTGAGTGCTTTTCTAGTTTTAAATATGTTTCTATAGTCATACATGGCATATAGTATTATTGAACTACTTGAAGAACTACTTGGGAATCATGCTTTTGTCTTGATGTAAACAAATAAATTGCTACAAATATTGAATCGTCCATGACATTGAAAAATGTTAAGATGCCATTTGTTTGGCCATACCCCCCAGACCTACAACAAAAGTGCTTTGGAGGTGATTTTGTTTGCAGTTTACAGCATAAACAGAGAAAGTTGCATGATGTAAGAAAAGGGAGTCAGTCGAGCTAACGGACACAGATGACAAATAAACGGGTAACAGTTCAACTTTGACACTGATGTTTACCGTAAGCAGGTAAAGGAACAACTACCCCTGTCGTGATAAATGAATTATCTACAATAATTTTATGTGGAAGATAGTATGAAACTGAAAAGTCTTGAATTTACATATCTGTATTTAACACTTTCAAAGTCAGATGATGAATGAATGAATGAAAAAGTTTTTAAAAGGTATTAAATTTGATATGGCAGGTCTAAGTCGTGTTGCCATGTGTCTGTGGAATGTTACAGCTGCAAAGACAGTAACATGAGTCACCTCAGTTCCATCTGTTCCAAGCTGACAGTTTATACTGAATATAGGGACCAATTATCGCTAACTTAGCAGCTGTGGAGAGAAATAATCACAGAACACCGAGTTCTTTCTACAGTATGTATGTATGTAATATTCAGTCTGTGCTGGTGTAAATAAATGTTGTCCTCAACGCTGAGAAGAAGGTCATTTTTTATATAAAATCATCAAGTTACATGTTAGTGTTTGGAATAATTCACTACAGCTGAGACACTGGAAAGTAAAGGCTTCTGGATGGAAAATAATTGTCTGGCCTGAAAACAGAAAAATGCAACAGTTTTACAGATACATTTCTTCTTCTCCTTCGCCTCTTTCTTCTTCTCTCCTTATCCTCCTTCTCCTTCTTCTACTCCGTCTTTTTTGCTCCTCCTTCTTCCCTTTTCTTCTCCTTCTTCCCTCTTCTCCTTCTCTTTCTACTTCTTGCCTCTTCTTCGTCTCCTTCTACTTCTTCCTTCTTCTTCTTCTCCTCCTTCTTCTACTTCTCCTCCTCCTTCTACTTCTTCTTCTCCTTCTACTTCTTCCCTCTTCTTCTTCTCCTCCTTCTCTTTCTACTTCTTGCCTCTTCTTCTCCTACTTATTCCTTCTTCTTCTCCTCCTTCTTCTACTTCTTCTCCTCCTTCTACTTCTTCTCCTCCTCCTTCTACTTCTTCTCCTCCTCCTTCTTCTCCTTCTACTTCTTCCCTCTTCTTCTCCTCCTCCTTCTCCTCCTCCTTCTTCTTCTCCTCCTTCCCCTTCTTCTTCTTCCCTCTTCTTCTCCTTCTTCTTCCCTCTTCTTCTCCTCCTTCTTCTTTCCTCTTCTTCTCCTCCTTCTCCTCCTCCTTCTTCTTCTTCTCCTCCTCCTTCTTCTTTCCTCTTCTCCTCCTCCTTCTTCCCTCTGCTTCTTCTCCTCCTTCTTCTTCTTTCCTCTTCTTCTCCTACTCCTCTGTCATCTTCTGCTCCTGTCTTCTCCTCCTCCTCCTCTTTCTCCTCCTTTTCTTTTTCTTCTTCTTCTCCTTCATTATTATTATTATTATTATTATTATTATTATTATTATTATTATTATTATTATTATTATTATTATATAGTTTAATAATCACAGAACAAAAGTTATAACAGTGAATAATGATATACAAGCAATATATGTAAATAGTTATAATAATAATAATAATAATAATAATAATAATAATAATAATAAGCAGCTGTGATTGGCTACTATAGATTAGATTGAATCTAGTGTAACTCTTGGGCAGTAGGTGTAGGTTCAGATATAATGAGGATGAGTCTTCAGGAGCTGTTAACCTTTATGAGAGGCTGCGGTCCGGAGCTGTCGACCTGTGACTGAGCTCTCTTGTCCAATTATCTGACTGTGATCATGTCCACCCCCGCCAGGCCGTTTACACATGTCCAGACGAGCCGGCACTCAGCCAGAATGAGCTGGTCCTCACCGCAGACGCCATCATGAAGAGAGCCGACTTCCTGTGCTGCAGGGACAGCTTCTTGGAGGTAATCTCATCACAGTCTGTGGTAACTTTTCAAGTGCAGTTCCATTAATAAGATAAAAATGCCTCAAGTCTTCAGTTTCATTACTGATGAGAGCACAGAAACTGAATAAATACGAAGAATTTTTTACAAAACGGCAAATAAGAAAAGACAATAAAACATTATCACATTAACCCTTACAGACCCAGTGCTATTTTTTTGGCAGTTCCCAAATTATTTTGCCTCTATTTTTAACTTTTCTCAATTGATTTGTCACCATTTATTCTAGTATTATGCTCGGTATTTTGCATTTTTAAGTGAAAATCAGATATTTTCCAATATTTAATTTACTGATCATGTGGATGACTATAAAAACTCAGATTAAAGTTGAGGGTTATTGTATCAAAAATGGAGAAAAACTGAAGGAATAGTGATGTGTGCAGTAAAATTATACCATTAACTGAATGTATACCATCCACTGTCATTGATCCAACTCCAGGGGTTTTACTGATGAATCAGTGTTTTAGAAGATGACGGTGTTTCCATGGTAACTACAGAGTAGAGCTGAAACAATTAATCGACTCAAAGTGATCCAAAAAAATAATTCAACCACAATTCTCCTGAATCAAACCTTTGTTTCCTTCATTTCTCTGCTGTTAAACATTGGTTCCACTATTGTGTTTCACAGTGACACACAAAGAAGCTTCAATTCATGAAAACTGCAATAGAATATTTCCCTTCAATCAATTCGAGTTGATTAATCAAAGCGTGAATTTTACATTCGCTTCAAGCACCTAATCAATTAATCTGTTTCAGCGCTACTACAGAGCCTCTGAACGTCCAAATGGGTCATATCTGATGGCCATGAAAAGATGACAAACTGTATTTTACACCAATTATTTACTTGTATTAATAGGATTAGTGGATCATTAGGTATTAAACAATTTAGATCAGTAGATGGTTTTGGCCACCAGTGGATGTTTGGGTTTTTAGGGGTTAAAATGATCTGTCTGAAATCCTAATTCACAGATGAAGAAATAGCTTTTAAGATTATTGCATGTGGATAAAAACACCAGAAATGGTACAATCAGACTTTCAAAGGAACTTTGATGATCAGCCAGTCATTATGTGACTGGTTTGATAAAGAGGTTAATTCATGGATGTCTGTGGGTGTTTCAAAGCATTGCACATAAATGGAATCATGATTATATGAGTCCCGTGTTACAGTTAAAGACACCGCTCTAACCTTTTCATGTAGCATTTTTTTAATGATGCTACTCAAGGTTCATTTATGTTCATTCATTCAATGTAGCACATGAAGAAGAAAATGTGTACTCAGGTCTCAGTAATAAAATAAGAATAGGACAAAAAAAAGACAGAATATCTAAAAAAAAAAAAAAAAAACCCAGACACATAAAAGTAAAACATATTCACTATTTAAAAGACATTCCCCAGCAGCTAAGCAGAATAAAGTGCATATACATGGACTCGTAATTGCAACTGGACTATTTGTATTTTATGAAAACCAAAAATTTTTTAAATGTCAAACAAAATAGTGTAAGAGGTTTAACTCTTTCAATGCCATGGGCCGATTAAATCGGCTTTACGAATACAACCTTTAAAGTGCCACGGGCTGATCAGATCGGCTTTGGAGAACACGCCATATTTGTGTACAAACAAACCATCCACCCCCATTTCTTTCTCACATTTCGATGACGTTCTTTCAAATCTTCTTGCAAATTACGATCAATAATGAATCGGCTGCGTCCGGTGCGTTTTGAATCTAAATAGCAATCGGTCGGATGTTACCGAGCGGTTTTTGACCAAGGAAGAGCTCGTGTTTCATTTTCTGCTTGGGAAATTTTATGAATGAATTTATGAATGAAATCATATGCAAATTAGATGGCCATTTTGTAGTAATATCGTAAACACAGCGATCTGTCAAAACAGTCCCATCTGCTAGAAAATGAGTTCTGATGACGATTCAGACTTCGATTATAAAAACGACGCGAAATACTGAAAAACAGCCAAATTCTGTGGCACTTTTAAGGCTTATTAGCCCCTTAACTGTCTGGCACCGAAAGAGTTAATTGGGGGGTTTTTTGTTGTGTTTTTTTTTTTTTTTTTACATATTTATTTGAATTTAGAATCACAGTACATAGATGCAATGTGAACATAGACATGCAATATGAACTAACAAAATAGTATGACAGATTTTATTTTATTTATTTCTTTTTTTTTTACATATTTGTTTGAATTTTGAATCACAGTGCATAGATACAAAGTATACATAGACATACAATATGAACTAACAAGAGTACAACAGGTTTTTTTCGTTTTTTTACTCTGATTTCGAGAGGCCTGTAGCACCACATTATGTAATTTCGATGCAATATGTAATACGGTAATAATTTTTCACTTCAGTATGTAATAACGCCGCATTTTGTAATAAAATTCTTGAACACATTTTGTAATAAACTTTGCCGCAATTTGTAATAGCATTACATATTGCAACAGTTGCGGGTGTAGCATTTTTTTTTTTTAAAGGAAATGTAATCATTTGGTGCATTATGTAATAAACCATCAAAATTGATGCCTTGATTGGAAAAACCATCCTACCAGCAAAACAACAGTAAACATTCCAGCTTAATTAGAATTAAAAAAAAAAATAAGTAGGATGTTTCATTGGTCAAACCTAAATCAAATGTAACTGTATTCATTATAATGGAGAATGTGTTTACAAGCTACAGACAAAAGCTGCACTAATTAAGTATTACTGACAAAAAACTTACTGGTGCACTGAAATATGGAAGATACAATATGTATAAGTTATTATAAAATGCGGCAAAGTTTATTACAAAATGCGTTCAAGGATTGTTTTAGTAAATGCGACATGTTATTACATAATGAAGTGAAGAATTATTACATTACTACATATTGCACCGTTTTGTTTTGTTTATTTTTTTTTCATATTTGCAATAAAATCAACAACAAAAGAATTACATAAAAAAGAAAGTAAGCCAATGCGGCACTACGAGGCTTATTCTACATTTCATATCTTATATCACTCACCTACTGCACAAGCTGGATCCACAGCTCATCCTTCATTGTTTCATCTTTCATTATTTCTTCAGCAACAGCAAAATTACACATTACACAAACTGGCTATTTGTGCGAACAGATGCTGAAGTGTATCAACAGACTGAAACAGTTTACTTTAGCACCATATGCAAGCAGACACAAACCCATAATATAAGAAATATGTGCAGCAACATCTGTAAAATAAGGTAATAACACCCATTTTATACAAATAGAGGTTATATGCTGGGGTTTTTATTCATTTATTTTTACTGAAACAATTTGTATAACTCCTGCCAAATTAAAACTCATCACAATATAAGGTTATGAGGTCATCCAGCTTTGATCAAACGTTTATTTTTAATGTTTTAGCTCAGAAATCATGTATTTGAGTTTGCTTGCTTTGAGAAAGTACATAAGTCATTGCAAAAGGTCAGTGGAGGATTTCGAAAGCCTTGAAGCTCTTATTGTGCAATTATTAATGGGAAAAAAAAATAATGCTTTCTAAGAGACAGGCGGTACTTAACGATCTATAGGAATTGCTTTCCAGCCCAGTATACACACAGCCTCAGAGATAATGATCCACAGTGTCCAATGCTTTTGTGAAATCAAGGGCAGTGCAGTAAAGTAAGTGTAAGTGCTGTGGTTTTTGAGTTTGGAAGTGGATTGATGTGGATGGAATTCATAAAATACAATACGCTTTAAGGTTAAAGTTAACTCACTGTTTTATAAGGAAGTTAGGACTCTGCATTTTAGCCATCACACAGCATCTAGCATTAACCTTTTGCATTAGCACTTAGCACGTATTAGGAACAATAAGATGCTATTGAAGATGCTCGGGGTCAGACTCCAGATCTTCGTCATCACCGTGGTCGGGGGTACCGATAGCAGAATTAAAACACATGTACTCGTTTTTGAAGACATGGGAAACTGGAGGAAACTTGTGTGTTTATACAGTATTACTGCATTTTTAAAGTGGTATATTGTGCTCATATGGACAAAAGTATTGGGACACGTTGAATTCAGGTGTTTCTTTTCTAACAGGGGTCTGGGATACAAAACAATACCAATAAATGTCATAATGTAGTTTTATATTGGGATAAATATCATTGCATGGGTTACTTTTGTTTAACCCTTTCATGCATGAATTATGAAAAAACATCTACATTTTTTTAGATTGATTTTATAGCTCAAAATTTGGCTAAAGTTGAAATGTATTTTGAACTTTTTTAAAAAATATGGCTTTATTTGGAAGATTTTTAATATTTGTGTTCTGGCTTTTTTTAATTAAATAATTGCCCATATTGGAAACATTATGATGCAATAGTTTTTCAGATGCATTTTTCAAAATTTGTATGGAATGTCCTTTGCAGTGGACAGCTGTTTTTTGATTGTTTTTGAGGGTTTTTATATAAAGATATGACTCCTGTCTACAAACGGGGACAGAAAACCCTTAGCTGGGTCTTAGGAGGATAACTTTATGAGATCACAGAGCAGTCCAAATTCTAACACTAAGATGACACTTCTTTTCATTGTATTGCTTAGGGTCTATAGAAGGGAAACCCATGTGGTTTGGAGAATATTGCCTTTATAACACTTCGGAAAGTGAGCTTAAACTATGTGTCCACAAATGTTGACATCATGCATGAAAGGGTTAAAGGAGTGATATTTTGCTTTTCTAAATGGAATTATGCATTTTAAAACATTCTCTGTACTCTACATAAACTGTTAATGCTATGCTTGGGTCTGAATTCTTCATTAATTCAACTCCACAGGTCCATCTTCAACCCTATTTCTGAGTAATGACACCAGAAAGGTCGTTTTGAGCGCTGGCCCTTTAAATGCAAATGAGCCACTTCACGCCCCCCACCCCCTCCAGGTTATTGACTGTGCTTTCTGTCCCGTTCAGCCACTTGTGTTCATTAATACAACCAACAATTGAACATTTTATGTAATTGGCTCAAAGTTTGGACATATTTCAGTTTTTACTGTAACTGCTGCTGCTGACAAACAGTTATGTCATATTTGGAGAAATGTTCGTCGGAAATCTTGACCTTATATTTGCAAATGTCGTGATGTAACTAGTTATAAAACATAATAAATTGAGAAGGAATTGAAATGGGTTGTAGAAATCCACTTGATTTTTGCAAAAATGAATATAAAGATAGCTTTGCAGCACCTGGAGGGTTCTAATTCAAACTTTTTGAACTATTAGGGTCCAAATACACAAATAAACGAACCAAAGACTAATTAAAGTGGGTTTATCAAAATATGACCTCTTTAAGTTGTTTTCTTTGCTTCCGAAATGCCTCAGAGATGGTTTTCACTTAATTTCTCTCAACATTCCTTTTGTTTTTAGTTATTTTTTATCCTTGACTATAATTTTAAATGTTCTGCATTTATATTTCTCAAATATTTTTCATGCTCTGACTGTAAATAATACTCTTCAACTGCAATTAAGCATCTGCTTTCCTCAGATCTCATTTAGGAAAAAAAATGTCCCATTAAACTTTTAGGACATGTTGATGTTTTTATCTCAAATCAGCATGAACAGGATATCTTACAGCTGTAGACATGATGTGTCCCAATATTTTGGTCCACATAGTTTAGAAACATCAATATTTCCTTCAAGTTTAATGGGAGATGTGAAGAAAGTAGATGGTTAGTTGTGGTAGAAAAGTATTATTTACAGTCAGAGCATGAAAAATATTTTAGAAATTTAGAGGCACATTTAAAATCATAGTCATGGATTAAAAAACAAAATCAATAAAACCATCTCTGAGGCATTTTGGAAGCAACAATAATTTAAACAAACCCAGTGCAATGATATTTATCCCAATATAAAACTATATTATGGCATTTATCATTATTGTTTTGTACCCCAGACCCCTGTTAGAAAAGAAACACCTGATTTCAAAGTGTCCCAGTACTTTTGTCCATATTGTGTAACATTTCTCCCCTCCACTTAAAGAGAGGCAAGATCCTGTATTTATGTATATTTTTTTGTATTGTATGCATAGGGATGCATCATAAATGGAAGTTCTCTTTCATGTTTCCACCCTGCTGTTCCTCCATCATACATGAGAATAAACATAAACGTATATACAGTGCAAAACCTTGTGCTTTCTATGAAACTGTATCTGAGGAAACCAGCTTTCTGCAATCCCCTCTGGTCAGGAAGAACAGATTTCTCTTTTATATTATTTTAAATACATAAACCTCCTGCTAAGAGGTGCCTGCAGCCTGGTTACAAACACACCAACAAAGACGTCTGTCACAGAAAATGACTAAAAGGGAAATGTCTAAGGACAGGTAGTGGGTAGCTATAGAGGGAATCTATGAATACAAAACAGTTGAATATAGAAAATGTTTGTTACATATATCGGAACCATTTTTTCGTTCTTTAACAATACGAATAAACCTGTGGAGCTTTTGATGTCATTTCTTTTTTTCTACATTATATCCTTTCAGCTTTAACATTTAACGAACCCATTTATACTTTTGTGGCAGTCCCCAAATGAATTTTTCTGTATATTTAACCGTTTTTAAGTGATTTATCAACATTTATTGTAATATTATCCTCTTTATTTTGAGTGTTTTCAGTGTAAATCATATGTTTTCCCTTATATTTAATTCACTGATCATGTAGATGTTCATAAAATTTCTGAATAAATGTAAAAGTTAATACAGAGAAAAACAGAGAAAACTGAAGAAAAAGTGACTTTTTCAGTAAAATACATCAATAACTAAACGTAAAACAAGTGTGTCCATCCACTCTTCAAGGGTTTTACTGGTGAATCGATGTTGTAGAAGAAGAAGAAGGTGTTTCCACGGTAACTACGGAGCCAAATGGGTCAAATCTGATGGCCATGAAAAGATGACAAACTACATTTTACACCTATTATTTACATGTATTGATAGAATTTGTGGATCAACAGGTATTAAATATTTTAGATGAGTAGATGGTTTTGTTTGCCCGTGGCTGTTTGGGTCTTTATGGGCTAAAAAAAAGCACAAATATATGTCATACGCAAATTAGAAATACATAGGCAACATAGCATAAAGATTAGATGATTATAATAATAATGATGACAATACAGTAAATTAATGCATTTAAGGTACAAGATGGAGAGGGATGTTGTGTCTAATGTTAATATCATAAAGAAAAATAAAAAGAAAGTTGTCTCATGGAATTAATCGGTGTTCTGTATGTGTGAACCTCTCCCCTTTGTGAAGGAGTTAACTGACACAGGCTCAGAGAAATACCTGGAGGTACAGTGATCGAAGCATGTCGTGGTTGAACTCAAAGAACGGAGTGTCGGCAACATTTGGAAAGATGCATTTAATAACTCAGATGTGTGTCTTTTATAAATAATCTGTCCTTTATCCTTGTCACATACAGTACCTACTAAGAGACTGTTTAATGCAGGGGTGTTAAATTGATTTTAGTTCAGGGGCCACATTCAGCCCAATGTGATCTCAAGTGGGCGGGACCAGTGAAATGATAGGCATAATAACCTATAAACAAGTGGCGACAGGTACAAAAAAACCCCGTCCCTCGCACGTATTGTAGCTTATTTTGGCATCGATCCAGCTGATGTCATCATGCTTATAGTGTGGTGATGTCAGCATATCAATTACCTCTATATATGTGCCAAGTTTGAAGTAAATCGAAACAAAATTGATGTTTGTATACACATTTGACATTTAGCCCATTGTAAGTAAATGGGAGAAAAAAATATTTTTAAAATTCATAGAAAATTTGAACTTTGACCTACTTTTCCCAAAATGTAACCACATCTATTTTGCGTCACTGTCAGTCTATAAACCCAATTTGATATGAATTCAATCAGTAGTTTTGCTGCTACAGACATTTGAAATTTCTGCCATTATAAGTAAATGAAAAAAAAAAAAAAGATTTAAAAAATCCATAGAAAATTTGAACTTTGACCTACTTTTCCCAAAATCTAATCTGATCTATTCTGGGTCACTGGCAATCTCTAAACCCAATTTGGTATGAATTCAACCAATAGTTTTGCTGCTAGAGTGTTAACAAACAAACAAACTGAACCAAAACTAATACCCCTTGCCTCCCCTTCGGGGGGTGGTGTAATAATCCAAACTTTTCTCTTTGTTTACTTTGAAAGTTAAATCACTTTATGAAAATATGAATAGCCTGATCAACCTTGTACACCCTGAAATATCTTTTTTAAAAAATAAGTGCAATTTCACCAATAATATGTTGCATTTTATTATTAACATAATTTACAGATCACAGTCTATCTACAAATGCAGAAAACTTTTGTAACAGACATTATATTGTTAAAATTGCACTTATTTGTCAAAGGAAATTTCAGGTTTCTTATACTTGTTCAGGTTAGTCACATTTTATTGTGACAGGATTTGTAAATGTAAATAATTTCATAAAATAATTTTGCTTTTTTCACATTAGACCATGGAGAATATTTGGAGTTGTCATTATTTATAGGTATTGTTTTTGGTTCGGTTTGTTTGTTTGTTTGTTTGTTTGTTTGTTAACACTTTAGCAGTAAAACTATTGGTTGAATTCATACCAAATTTTGTTTATACATTGCCAGTGACCCAGAATACATGTCATTACATTTTGGGAAAAGTAGGTCAAAGTTTCAGGGTTTTTTTAGGAATTTTTAAAATCTTTTTTTTCTCCCATTTACATATAATGGGTGAAATTTCACATGTCTATAAAACATCATTTTTGTTTCAATTTACTTCAAACTTGACACATATGTAGAGGCAATTGATATGTGACATCCGCACACGCATAGATATGATGACATCAGCTGGATCGATACCAAAATTAGCTACAATATGTGCAAGGGGCGGGATTTGTTGTGCCTGGAACCACTTATGTTATTATTTTACCTGATTTCACATTGAGTTGTATATGGCCCCTGAATGCCCTTAACTGTTAATATTTTCTGTATAACTTTTGCACGTCTGAAATTCATTCTGCGGGCCAGATTGGAGCATATATTGGGCCGGTTTTAGCCCGCAGGCTTTATGTTTGACACGCCTGGTCTAATGTGTTTAACTGTCTTATTGTGATGCCTAACAACTGCATGACAGAGTTCAGCATCAAACATACAGTGTCTAACACATAAGTGAACTCTGAAATGATCCAAATCTCCTCCTTTCACTGCAGGAGATCAAGAAATTCATTAAAAGTGTCTCAGAAAGGATCAAGAAGACCCGAGACAAGTACGGCATCAACGACAACGGCACCAGTGAAGTAAGTCCACACACTCTGGACTAATGCCTTCAGGGCATCCATATTTTTTGATGAAATTTAACCTTACCTTTACTTCTGTACTTGCAGCCAAAGGTTCTGTATCAGCTGGATCGCATAACGCCAACTCAGCTGGAGAAGTTCCTTGAAACCTGCAGAGATAAGTACATGAGGTATGACATGAAATGCAAATATTACACTTAAGATATTCATAAACATTTTAGTTCAGGTTCCACATACAAACCGGGAAAAATATTATCATAATAACCCCTATAAATACTTACAACTTCAAAATTTTTCTCTCTGTAAATGTAAATATTTTTCATGTAATGTTTCTGTATTTACACAAACAATCATTTCACAAAAAACGTAAATATCCTGAACTAATATGAAAAAGCTGAAATTTCTTCAGAGAAGTAAGTGTAATAATTTTAACAATATTCTGCCTGTTACAAAATATTTGTGTCTTTGTAGATCCACTGTGATCTGTCGGTGTTAATGAACATGTGTAAATGATAAACTGAGGTATAATGTTAAAATTGCACTTATTTTGCTAAAGAAATTTTAGGTTGTACATGTTATTCACATTGTTTTAAAGGACAATTTGTAGAGGTAAACATTTTAACCATGTAAGGAACTTATTTATATATAATTGTGTTATTATATTATTGGTCCGGCCCACTTCAGTCCAAATTTGGCTGAATTTGGCCTCTGAACTAAAATGAGTCTGACACTCCTGATCTATATTTTCTGTCAAATTTGCTTAATATGTAGAGTGTTGAAACGACTAATGAAAACATTACAGTGAATATAGTAACAGAGTAAACTTTGAGTTTGACTAAATGCAAAGTACACTATATGGACAAAAGTATTGGGACACGTTGAATTCAGGTGTTTCTTTTCTAACAGGGGTCTGGGTTACAAAACAATAATGACAAATGTCATAATATAGTTTTATTTGGTGATAAATATCATTGCATGGCATTGGTTAATTTTGTTTAAATTGTAATCGTGGCTTCCAAAATGCCTCAGATGCCTCATATGGATGTTTATCTCAAATCAGCACAAGCTGTAGCCATGATGTGTCCCAGTATTTTTGTCCATATAGCTTAGAAACATCAGTATTTCCTTAAAGTTGAAGAGGAGATTTTTCTTTCTGATATATCTAATATAGTTTAAATAGTGATAAATATCACTGCGCTGCATAGGTCCGTTTTGTTTAAATGGTTATCTTTGCTTCCAAAATGCCACAGAGACGTTTTTTACTTAATTTCTCTTTTTACAATATTGATGTTTATAAACTATATGGACAAAAATATTGGGACACATCATGTCTATAGTTGTAAGTTGTCCTGTTTATGCTGATTTGAGATAAAAACATTTATATTTTCTTAGAGTTTAATGAGAGAAAGTAAAATGTAAAGAAAATAGGTGGTTAGCTGTGGAAATTATTATTCAGTCATAGCATGAAAAATATTTTGAAATTTAGAGGTAGAACATTTAAAATCATAGTTATGGATAAAAAGAAAATAATGTTGAGACAAATTAAGTAAAATCCATTTTGGAAGCAACTATAACAATTTAAAAAGAAAAACTAACCAATGCAAAGCTATTTTATCACAATATAAAACTATGTTTTGAAATACACTACTTTCTGTTAGAGATGACACACCTGAATTCGACGTGTCCCAATACTTTTGTCCATATAGTGTATGTGTGCGATACGAGTTAAGATTAGATGATTAAACTGTATAAATTTGAATTATTTCACACTATTTTTTCCCCTTTGAGGTGGAAAAGAGCATATTCTTTAGTTAATATTAAACCTGCTTATTTGCTCTCTCATACATCTTCATATTTTTACGTCTTCAAAAGACACTGATACATTACAGATTGTTAGAAAATGTTAGAAAGTACAACCCTGAGAAGAGGTTTTTTTTTGTGTATAACTTGATGAAAAAAAATGCAAATGAAATCCTATGCTACCTTGAAAACATATTATAGGAGGTTATTTAAGTACCACTTACCTGTTACCTTAGTAACTATTATAGAAGCTGGATTACCTCACACCGTTTCCTATTATCTATGTTTTGTACAGAGCTCAGATGGAGCCCGGCTCTGCGGTAGGGGCCCTCTGCGCTCAGAGTATTGGAGAGCCCGGTACCCAGATGACGCTGAAGACCTTCCACTTTGCCGGTGTAGCATCTATGAATATCACACTGGGGGTGCCTCGGATCAAAGAGATCATCAACGCCTCAAAGAACATCAGGTAAGGCCAGGATGGACCGTGGTAGATGGCTCTGGGCTGGGTTTTAAGCCCCTGAAACCCAATCCAGACTCAATATTTGCCACAAGAGCAGATGAAAAATTGAAGCTTCGAAGTCCTGAAAACTTGCCCAAAGAGTTTAGAAGCAAAGCAAAACTCTGAGTACATAACAGAGAAGCTGCTAATCTGCTTTACGTCAATGTTGCCATGGAACAAATATAGGCAATATCATTTCTTAGACTATATTGACCCATAAAGACCCAGTGGTATTTTAGTGGCTGTTTCCAAGTGAATTTTTCTCTCTATATAAACCTTTCTGAAATGAGTGATATTTTGCTTTTTTTAATGGAATTATGCATTTTAAAACATTTCCCTGTGGTCTACATAAACTGTAAATGCTATACTTACGCCTGAATTCTTCATTAATTCAACTCCACAGGTCCATCTTCAACCCTATTTCTGAGTAATGACACCAGAAAGGTCATTTTGAGCGCTGGCCCTTTAAAATGCAAATGAGCCACTTCACGCCCCCCCCACCCCCTCCAGGTTGTTGGCTGTGCTTCTCTGTCCCATTCAGCCACTTGTGTTCATTAATACAACCAACAACTGTACATTTTAGGTAATCGGCTTGAAGTTAGGACATATTTTCAGTTTTTACTACAACCGCTGCTGCTGACAAACAATTATGTCGTACTCAGAGAAATGTTCGTCAGAAGTCTTGACTTTGTATGTGCAAATGTTGTGATGTAACTAGTTACAGACATAACAAATTAAGCAGGAATTAAAACAGGTTGTAGAAATCCACTCCATTTTTGCCAAAATGAATATGAAGATAGCTTTGCAGCACCTGGAGGGTTCAAATTTAAACTTTTCAACTATTAGGGTCCAAATACACAAATAAATGTACCAAAGACGAATAAAAGTGGATTTAGCAAAATATGACCCCTTTAAGTTGTTTTCTTTGCTTCCAAAATGCCTCAGAGATGGTTTTTACTTAATTTCTCTCAACATTCCTTTTGTTTTGGTTATTTTTTTATCCTTGACTATAATTTTAAATGTTCTGCATTTATATTTCTCAAATATTTTTCTATGTCTGAATTTCTCCAACATTTTTCATGCTCTGACTGTAAATAATGCTTTTCGACCACAATTAAGCATCTGCTTTCTTCAGATCTCATTTAGGAAGAAAAATATCCCATTAAACTGTAAGGAAATACTGATGTTTTTATCTCAAATCAACAACTGAACATTTAGGTAGTTTGGAAGTTTGGACATATTTTACGTTTTTACTACAACCGCTGCTGCTGACAAACAATTACGTCGTACTCGGAGAAATATTTGTCAGAAGTCTTGACCTTATATGTACAAATGTCATTACGTAACAAATTAAGCAGGAATTAAAACCGGTTGTTGAAATCCAGTTGATTTTTGCCAAAATGAATATAAAGATAGCTTTGCAGCACCTGGAGGGTTCAAATTCAAACTTTCTGAACTGTTAGGGTCCAAATACACAAATGAATGCACCAAAGACTAATAAAAGTGGGTTTAGCAAAATATGACCCCTTTAAGTGATTTATCACCATTTAGTGGAATATTATCCTCTTTATTTGAGTTTTTTTTTTTTTCAGTGTAAATCATGTATTGTCCTGTATTTAATTCAGTGATCATGTAGATGTTCATAAAAGCTCAGAGTAAATTCAAAGGTTGCACTGCTCTACAATTTCTTAGAAGATATCTGCTTCAGACATTAAATGTGCTAAATCTTACATACTTCAATAAGATGAATCAGAAAATAAATGACAAAAGTGCTCATTTGCTCAAGTTTTTAATAATATGATGGTGGGTTATTACACATATATGTTGTTTATGTACATTTATACAATGGATTTATAAATGTACCACTAGAAATGACCTGAAAACTGTATGTATTGTCATGTGCAGACACTGTTTTGAGGTAGATCTTGTAGCTCTGAGAAAAACTTTCATTTTGAATACAACCCATTCTCTCATGAATTCACAGAATGTCACATTTTGGCCCAAGACTGTATCTTAGAAACTACAACCAATTAGCACTTTGACTTAATTTTTCTTTGTTCATGACTCAAATTTGACAAACTTTAACTCCTACTACTTTTATTCTGAAAGCATTTTACTTATAGACTAGTGCTATCATATCAAAAGCAGAGACAACTGAAGAAAAAGTGACTTTTTTTAGTATCGCCTGCCTTCAGTTCACATCGTCTCATATTAAAGATATGCGTAAGTGTCATGAGACGAGCAGACGACAGCAGACAAAGTCACGTATCAGTGAAATCTTCCTTAACTTTTCAGCTGAGAACTTTTTCAGCTTTTTTCACAGTCATTTCTCCGCTGTTTTTTCCATTGTTTGTTGCATCAATTGGCATTTTTCTTAAGTGTACAGCAAATGGGTGATAGCCCATAAAGACCCAGTGCTCCTTTTGTGGCAGTTCTCAAATGAATTTTTCTCTCTTTTTAACCTTCCTTAAACGATTTATCACTATTTATTGTAATATTATCCACTTTATTTTGCATTTTTTCAGAGAAAATTGGCTTTTTTCCTACATTTAATTTACTGATTGTGTGGATGTTCATAAAGCTCAGATTAAAGTTGAGGGTTATTATTTCAAAAACAGAGAAAATTGAAGTCTTATAATATATATCACAATGGTGACAGTGAGTTATGTACCACAATAAATAATATTATAGATAATTTGCAGAAGAAAGACAAGGTTTTCCTCATGATAAAGTAAGATAAGGTAACGGACATAAAGAGAAAAAAGAAAAAGGAATCTGCTATTTATGTAAATATGTATATACATTTAGATTTAAATATTATTCGCATATTTACAATATAATCTCCCTCTCTGTACATGGAAAAATCATTAATATTACCGTGTGTCAAAGGTATTGAAAATCAGGGTGAGCATAATTTGAAGCCCCTTTGTGAATCCCTAAAAAAAACAGTATTTTATTCTTGACTTGAATGGGAAAATGTGAACCTTTTGTTGAAAATGCATAATGAAACAAGTCCATTATGTGTGTGTGTGCGCCCCCCCCCCCCCCCCACCACCACCACCAGAGTTAAGTCTGCACTGACATTGGGGGCTGCTTCATCTTAGCGGAAAATAAGGCTGTCGTCACTTGAGTTTCCACCACTTCATCATCGTAGCACAATAGCCATATGTTTTTTCCTGGGTCAGGGTTATTTTTTTCCTATTTTTTTGTCCTTACAGCTTTGTCGTATTCTTTCAAAGTAATCAGCCAAGATTAATAGTACCCCCTTTATGTCAAACACCATTTTTCCAGAATTGTAGGGATGTTTGCATTGTTTGTTTGATGGTAAAAGCCAAGGGCCAAGGATATTCGATACAAAATTCATGTTTTCGACTCTAATAATAATGGCTGGTGACACGTTGGTCAGGTTTTGCAGTGTTTGTATAGAAATGACTGTCACTGGTGCAACATCGAGTAGCCCGAATAGAGAATTTAATATTTAGGATGCACCCTGCAACCCTGTTATATACACTTTTTGGTAACCTGATTTTCATTCTGTCATAAGTGAATATGTTTTTTCAGATGGTACGAGGTCCGTTTTGTTGAGTCCTTGGTCTGATGACACAAAACTCAACTGAATTTGTGAAGGCTTAATGCATCCACCATTAAACCCCACATGGTACATGGAAACGAAAACAAAGCTAACATTTTGAAGAATACTGTGATTAATATGGTGCTGCAAGGACAAGCTCCATTAGCTGACATCCCTTGGTCCTTGAATTCAGACAAAATGGAAACTTTAAGGGCGCTACCACAAAGATTACATTACTGACCATTTTATATCAGAAGAATAGTTTTGGCCTTTTTTCACCTTTAATTTCGTACTTCTCTGCATTTGTTCGAGGGGGCATCAAAACAGTTCATGGAAAAAGGACAGGTGGAAAAAAATATTTAACCCTTTAACAACTGCAATCTCACCAGCGCAACATTTTGTACTTTACAGCCTTCAAATAACTGTAACTCCTGAGCTGTTTTTGCTATTTACAAAATTCAAATTTTCAATTTTAATTCAATTTTAGAATTTTTCAAGTCGTATTTTTGTTTTTGTTTTCTGGCCCTTTTTTTTAATTTCATTTGACCTTTATTTAACCCTTTAACAACAGTAATCTCACCGTCGCTGCATTTTTGCACTTTGCAGCCTCAAATGACTGTAAGTCCTGAGTCATTTTTGCTATTTACAAAATTCAAACAGCATCAGAAAGCTGAGATCCTGAGCTTTCCAACACTATATAACACTTTATGGCAGCAATTTGGGACTCTGTTACAAATTTCAGAGTGTTTCTATGAGTGCCCTGTAAAGGGTTAAGCGTGTTTGTGTCATTTGTATAATACATTTTAGAATTTTTCAAGTCGTATTTTTATTTTTTGGCTCTTTTTTAATTTCATATAACCTTTATTTAACCCTTTAACAACGGTAATCTCACCGGCGCTACATTTTGTACTTTACAGCCTTCAAATCACTGTAACTCCTGAACAGTTTGCACTATCTGCAAAATTCAATTGGCATCAGAAAGCTGAGATCCTGAGCTTTCCAACATTATATAACACTTTATGGCAACAATTTGGGACTCTATTACAAATTTCAGAGTGTTTCTCTGAGTGCCCAGTAAAGCGATGTTTGTGTAATTTGTGCAATACATTTTAGAATTTTTCAACTCATATTTTTATTTTTTGGCCCTTTTTAATTTCATTTAACCTTTATTTAAGCATGTTTGTGTCATTTGTGCAGTAAATTTTAGAATTTTTCAAGTCGTATTTTTATTTTTTTGTGTGTTTTTTTGGCCCTTTTTAAAATTTTATTTAACCCTTAAACAACAGTGGCGCTGCATTTTACACTTTGCAGACTTCAAATCACTGTAACTCCTGAACTGTTTGCACTATCTGCAAAATTCAAATGGCATCAGAAAGCAACAATATATAACACTTTATGGCAGCAATTTGGGACTCTATTACAAATTTCAGAGTATTTCTCTGAGTGCCCTGTAAAGGGATGTTTGTGTAATTTGTGCAATACATTTTAGAATTTTTCAACTCATATTTTTATTTTTTGGCCCTTTTTTAATTTCGTTTAACCTTTATTTAACCCTTTAACAACAGTAATCTCACCGGTGCTGCATTTTGCGCTTTACAGCCTTCAAATGACTATAACTCCTGAACCGTTTTTGCTATTTACAAAATCCATACAGCATCAGAAAGCTGAGATCCTGAGCTTTCCAACACTGTTGTAACACTTATGGCAACAATTTAGGACTCTATTACAAGTTCTGGAGTATTTCTGTGAGTGCCCTGAAAGGGTTAAGCATGTTTGTGTCATTTGTGCAATCAATTTTAGAATTTTCAAGTCATGTTTTTATTTTTGTGTGTTTTTGGCCCTTTTTTATTTTATTTAATCTTTATTCAACCCTTTAACAACAGTAATGTCACTGTGCTGCATTTTGCACTTTGCAGCTTTCAAATCACTGTAACTCCTGAACCATTTTGCTATTTACAAAATTCAAACGGCATCAGAAAGCTGACATCTCAAGCTTTCCAACACACTTTACCCCAGCAATGTGGGACTCTGTTACAAGTGGAAAGGAACTGTGTCAGAGACTTCCACACAGACTAAAAAACACCTGAAATATCAAAAACTAGAAGCACTCGTAGAGCGCAGACCTCCGCCAAGGCAGATCAGTGGCCCCTGTGGGCCCCCCACCCCCCCACCCCCGATCACCACCAAAATTTAATCATTTGTTCCTTGTGCCAGTATCAACATTTCCTGAAATTTTCATCCAAATCCGTCATAACTTTTTGAGTTATCTTGCACACAGACAGACGGACAAACAGACAAACCAACGCCGACAAATACATAACCTCCTTGGCGGAGGTAAATATGAAGCCATTATACAGACACTGAATGTTCAAGATCAAAAGCATGTTTGAGCAGATGTAAAATAGTTGAAAGTTTATTTCTGCAATCTCAAAAAGTTTTGTTATGGACATTTACAGTTGTTTCTGACAATCAATATGCCTAAAAAACTTCAAGTCTGTTTTTTTCTTTTTAATTAAAACACACTTTTAAGCATTGATTTACTCCTCTGCCAAATATCTGCAGGGACTTTTATCTCCCTGGTCGATCTCCTCTCGGCATTTCTCCTTCCAAATTTGCAACTAAAAGTGAACCAAATGGAAGAATACACATTAAAAACAGTAGAAAAACGGCAGGGGAAAAAAGTAAAACTCAATCAAAACATACTGTTAGACTGTGGCCCTGAAGGGCAGACCACAACAACAGGTGGCACACAAGAAAAAACACACACACAGGAAGAAGAAAATCATGCAAACAAGAAAACATACACTCACACAAAAAAGAAAATCATGCAATGAAGAAAAAAACACATACACACAAAAAAGAAAATCATGCAAACAAGAAAAAAAACACACAAATAAAGAAAATCACGCAAACAAGAAAAAAACACACAAGAAAATCACACAAAAAAGAAAATCATGCAAACAAGAAGAAAACACCACCAAAAAAAGAAAATCACGCAAACTAGAAAAAAACATAAAAAACTAAAATCATGCAAACAAGAAAAAAAAAAACACACAAATGAAAGAAAATCATGCAAACAAGAAAAAACACACAAGAAAAAGAAAATCACATAAAACAAGAAAAAAAACACACACACAAAAAACAGCGGGGCGTCGCGAGATGATTTTCAGAAACCTCTTGATGTGATCCCTGAGGTGGTTATGACTGATCAAACTACAGTATTATTGCACCTGTACTTTGAAGGACATATATTGATGTTGTAGTGTCAAGGTGTGTAGGAAGTGCTTTTACTTTGAAAGGCCAAAGGTTTCATTAATAGGGCGTGAACAGCAGCTGGACACCAACAAACAGGTGAGGCATTATTGGGCCTACAGGTGTGACTAATGGTGTCACAGTAATATAAAATAAACACAAAATGGCCAATAAACACTGAAAAAACAGACACATTAACCTAAATAATCATTAGTATCAACCCCCCCACACACACACACATTGAACCCCTGCACATACAGCAGAACACAATGAGTAAAATGTCAAGTACCTGTCGTGAAAAATTTACTGCTGCAGGTGGGAGACATCTTTGGTCCCTTTGACGCTGTTCCTCACTGTACTCTGGCATGTTGAATTTATGTCTGTGTCCACCCTAATCTGTGTAGTGGAGCTTCGTCAAGTAATGCACACAGAATCAAATCAAAGTCAGAGATCGAGCAGAATTGGAGCCGCATAAAGTGTTTATTCATGCATAAAATAACACGGAGTTGATATCTGCAGAAAACAACTGAATTTTCGCACTGGGAGACTACTTTTATAATGTCAAAAGTAGGTTGGGTTTAGCTACAAACCATGCCCATTTTTTATCATATTTTGAACATTAATCTAGTCACGTCGGAAACCCCCTTTTTAGCTAGTCTCCGATAGGATATGGGTTTTTGGTGTCGGTCAGAATTGGTCAAAACATATACATATGCAACTAATTCCCAGTATTAGTTTATGATATTTTAATATGTAACTTTTTCCCAGAAAATGTCAATTATTTCCCAGAATGTCCAGAATTTCCACTCACGTGAACTTCTTTTTGTACACCACGTTTTCCTAAACTTTCCATGAGCTCACATGTTCTTTCTGCCCGCCCCGTTTTGTAACTTTCCATAAATTCATGTGTTCTTTCGATGGCTACACGTGTTCATCCTTTTGTGGGTCTCCCAGGAAAAAAGTCAGCTACTCTGGTACAATCTTCACATTACACTAAGAATAACTTCTGGCATGCAAATGAATACAGGTTAAATACTTTTGAATACAAATTGAATACTTTTGATTAAAATACGGATTTTTTTGACGCCATATACCCACAATGCAATGCAACAAATATGCCACAGTATCATATTTTTTTAATGTTTCAGTCACTTAGGGGATAGTGGGGGTCATCAGTCTCTGGCACCGTTATTTTGGAGGTCGTAACCATGTCAAAGTTATGTTTCTTGTTCCACAAACTTTTCGAAGGTTCCTCGTTATATTTTTACAGGCAATGGTGAGACTTTGGCTTCGCTCCCTCTGTTCTGTGTGATTTCACAGAGCAGGTTTCATACTTCATGACCTTGACAGTATTTAGACTCTTTTCTTTTAATTTACGGTTCTTTTGATCGTAAGAGCTAAGAGGGAGAAAATGAGCCTTTTCGTTCTTTAAAAGGTAATTGCAGATTTTATCTTGACATCTGTGAGAATGGAAGTCACCCATTGCCACCTCTGCTGAATGGAAACTCTTCTCTGTTCTCTTTCATTTCACTGAAGGCTAACATCGAATGAACTTTGCTAGTCATACAAGGATGTCATTTTTAATCAGTTGTGAATAATCCTGGTCTTTTTGTCATTCAGTACACCTATAATCACAGCTCATCTGGATGTGGAGGACGACGCTGACTTCGCCCGACTGGTGAAAGGAAGGATCGAGAAAACTCTTCTCGGAGAGGTATTTCAATCTAAAACAGTCAGTAAATCATTACTACAAAATGTAATAAATAACTGTGGATGCCATTTGTTAACCCTTTAAACCTGTAAAGCCTGAACCATTAAATTATTGACAGAAAATTCCAGTTCTTTGAAACTGGAATCTTTATTGGTCCTCTGAACAACCAAACTTTTTTTTTTTTTTTTCAATATCAGTTTCCATGTTTGAGTTTCAATTTTGTATCATATTTGATACATCGGGTCTCAATGCTCAAATATTATTATATTTGAACAAACAAAGACAAAATATAATATGTGACGTATACCTCAGCTTTTTTTTTACTTAAATGTGTAGTTGTTAAATCTCCTTTGGTTTGTTGCATGAGATTTTATGAGAAGTTGTAATACTTGTCATTTCTGTGTCCATGCTGCATCCTGCAGTATAAATACTATATTAATTTCATGTTACATGTAATAAAAAATATACAGATTTGTGTCTTTCTATAAGCTTGAAGTACCATTATAAAAAAATTCAAATATTAACCCTGTAAAGCCTGAACCATTAAATCATTGACAGAAAATTCCAGTTCTTTGAAACTGGAACCTTTATTGGTCCTTCTGAACAACCCAAAAATGTTTTTTTCAAATGTCGATTTCCATGTATGAGTTTCAATTTTATACATCGGTCTCAATGCTCCAATATTATTATTTTTGAACAAACAAAAACATAATATAACACAAACATGTCTAACAAATTGGTAATTCCTTTTCACAATTGCCAAAGTTCTGCCTCCTTCCTCTTTAATGACAGTCTTGTAGTGTCACTGGAAAGGCCTCTGGGGAATGAATTCCTCCCCCTGGTGGATTACCAGTGTATTGCATGGATCTAATTGTATACATCAGGTTTTTCAAGAAAAAAAATCACACTGATCATGTAGAGGGCTTCAAAACTCATGTATCAAATATGATACGTTTGCCGTTATAGGGTTAAATATACACAAAGTTCAATTTTACTAAAAGTAGTATGGCTGCCACCATGTGACATCACAATATGCAAATTAGATGAGTAAATTTTCAAGTTTCAAATTTATTTGTCACGTGCGTTCAGGGTACAGGTACCATGGCAATGAAACACAGTGTGCCCTGGCTCTCTCTCTGCCCAATATCGAAAAATAAATAACAAACAAATAGCAATAACAATCACAGCAACAATAAAAAATACTTGGCAATAAATAGCATTAGCCCTCCTATTGTAATGTAAAAACACTTAGTAAATAAATAAATACAGTTATAAAAACTGAACGTCAGGCTGCAGGTTCCCAGTGACCTTTTACTCCCATCAACTTGAAAAAAACTATTACAAGGAACTGGGGAAAGACAGAACCACCAACAAAAGACCAATGGATCACAATTATAGAAGGAATATACACAGTGGAAAAAATAATTTACAAACTGTGATGGCAAGATGCACAGATGGACAAAAAATGGAATAAACGGACTGATTACAGAACCTGGAATGGTGGAAGGACTGAATAATGTGAATGTTGTGTCATGTAGTATACTCTAGCAAGGTTTGTTTTTTGTTGTTTTTAGTGAATATGTGTTCATAAAATTTCAATAAATACTCAAGTAAAAAAAAAAAAAAAATTTCCATCTAGGGATGGAACAACCAAAATTATCATGGTTATCATTATTATCGTGGTATTGTTGAAATTGTGCTCAAAATGTTCAAAAAGTACTAATACACACATTGAAATAATTTAACCAAGTTGTATTTTAAAAAAAACAAAACAACAACAAAAAACTAAATAAAATAATCGGCGCAATGCACTTTCTCTTGGCAGAAACGTTCAAGTATTAACCCTTTGTGGTCTGAGCCTATTTTGTCTGTTTCTCAGTACTTTTGATTTTGCCTTTGTATACTATAGAAATAAATGTTTACTATACCCATGTTTGTTTGTTTTTTTTTTCAGTACAACTTCATCTATTTCATCTGCCTATTATTTTTACACTTTAACCTACTATATTAACACAAAAGGACAAAAAAACATACAAAAAATAAAAAATCCAATTTGAAAAATGTATATAATTTATTGTATAAATAACACTCAGATGCTTAACGAACCTTTTCAAAGACTTTAAAAGTGAATATTGGTTCCAAATATTAGGTATAGAAAATCAAAATTGCAATAAATTAAAACTATACTCAAATATTTGACATAAAAGCAGATCTTTACATAGGCATTTTCTGAAAAGTGTGGTAATCAAACACAGTTATCATGATAATTAGAATTTAAATAGTAATGCACAGATGTGCATGTAATTAAATAGTAATAGTAATGTAATAGTAATAGAGTCTGGTTTTGACCAACTCTATATATAAAATGTCAAGAGATAACTTTTTTTGTGATCTGGCGCTATATAAATAAAATTTGATTGATTGAGTGATTTAATTGGTTTTCCCCTGTAAGTCGCTTTGGAAAAAAGCGTCTGCCAAATGCATAAACATAAACATAATGCTAACCGTTGGTAATTTTACCGCAGTTTATTGTTATACCGGTAATCGTTACATCCCTATTCCCATCATAAAATTTGGGTCATACCTGATATTTTTCTCATTTACAGTATGACTTTATCTCAAACCACTTCCAAGATACAGCTTTTTGAAATCTTGATATCAAAATGTGATGTTTTTTTTAAACTCTGGTGTTTAAAGGGTTAATTTTAAAGGCGATGCTGTGATGGATGTGCACTCAATCAACTTGTCACCCACAGATTTCCGAGTACATAGAAGAAGTGTTCCTCCCGGACGACTGCTTCATCTTGGTGAAATTATCACTGGAGAGAATACGGCTGTTGCGACTCGAGGTACTAACAATTCCCTTTTATTGTCACATAATGGTGGATGTTTTTTTCTCCTGCTGAGGTTTGACGGTAGTAGCAACACAAGTGTGCTGTTGGCGCTGTCCTCGGTTATTATGTCTTTGTTATATTCACACAAAATCATAGGTCTGTGTCAAGCGCTGCCTCTCTTTATGTCAAACAGCACCCGGTCTGTTTTATAGTGATGTTTACATGTTTGACCTTCAACAGTTGAACATTACAAACAGCCTTTACAAGTCAAGGATCGAAGATGTTCTGCATAAAATTCACATAAATCTGCTTGTAAAATATTGGTTTACACATATGCACTCCCACAGTTCACAGACTTTATATGGAAAATACTGACATTAATGCAACTTTATTGAATTGAAAAATCTTTTATGTCCCTGAAGGGCAATTTGATTTGCAACAGAAGCGTACATATCTCACATACCACCAAAACAATCAATCTCACATAATACAATAAATACAGTGAATAAGTCATCGTAATTAACGGTGCATTTTTTTTGTGTTTGCCGAGTGCAGATGAGGTTATGCCCAGTAAATATGTGTAATATCCTTTGAGGAGCATGCTTTTTAGATGTCTATTTGGATCTAAAATGAAAAGGCAAGTTCATGCTATAACACATTTCAATATGCAATAATGAAAAATCAACAATGTGCAATAATGGAAAATCAAAAATATACAATAAGCATAATCAACAATAGTTGCGTTTCCATTGGACATCTGCACAAAATTTTGCCGATATTTACTAAATGTCTAAAAAACAGAAGTGCCTAATGTCGGTTTTTCCATTAAATCACAAATGCAATGATTTGTTTATTTATTATCGCGAGATGACACAAGAAGTCGTTCCATAAACGTGGCGACGCAAGTAAATATGGTGTTGATTTACAGATATATTCATTTTTATTATACAGGGTGTCCCATAAGTCTCCATACATAGGAAAAATAAACGTTTCTTGACATAAACCATTTTATTTATATAATATGCTCTATATGATTGCCATTTTGTCGGGAACAAATTGATCCAAAACACTTCCTGTTTTTTTGAACTTGACAGTAAGTTTTGCCACAGTGTCGTGTGTGATACTCGTCCCATGTTTCTGTTAAATGCGCTTGCAACCATACGATTGCTTGCTGAACCGGCCATCAGGATGATTTCAATTCGTTGCTCTTTATTCCAATGCATTCTTTGGGTTATCTGAAATATAAAGAAATACATGTTAGAACCATATATGTATGGAATGTATTATGTCTCCTATGTATGGAGACTTATGGGACACCCTGTATATTACCCCTCTATCTCATACTAAATTAAAAAATGATTGGGTTTCCTGGTGTATCCACACATACCGCGACATGTTTCTTCTTCTTCTTCGCTTGTTGTAACGTCCGTCAAAATCCGCTTTTTTAATTCACCTGACTCTAGTTGTGAAAAAGGTCTTTCCATCGCAGTTTTGCGCAAAAACTTTTAATTGAAAAATGAGACTTTTGGCGAAATTGTCGTTTTTCCATTAGGTAAATTTTTACGTGCAAGTTATATTTGAGCAATTTGAGGGTCAATGGAAAAACGACTACTGTCAATCAACCCATGGAGTTGGATCAGTGACAGTGGATGGACACGCTGGGTTTATGTTCAGTTAATTAGAGATTTTACTGAAAAGTCACGTTTTCTGTTTTGATGAGGGCTGTCAAAATTAACGCATTAACACAGATTAATCCATCATCATGATTAATCTGCATTACTGATTTTAACACAACTAACCCATCTACAGCGCAGAATGACTCTAACCGTCTCTGCCAACGCATTTAGGTCAGTTTGTCCAAGTAGAGTTAGCGTTGCGAATGAAAAAATGGTCAGTTGATCTGGTAGTCACAGGCAGCAGAACTAACCCATAAAGATGGAAGACACTAAACAGCACACTGGTCCTCTGGATGGAAATATGAGGTAAAAAAAAAACAAGACGTAACAGTCGACCGACATAAAATATTATCCACACTTTGCAGGAAGGACTTTTCTTTTCACTGAAGCACTTCCAGCTGAAAATACCACATTAACACGAATCATACGTTAGTCAGGGATTCTGTTAGCACTTTGGCTAACGCGTCACCCCGCTTGCGACAAACGTGTTAAGTGCATATATATTCTTTCTTGAGTCTGTTTACTCATGCAAAATGAAACGCGATTAATATAGATTAAAAATGAATTATATTTAATCATGATTAATCGAAATTAATCCACAGCAACCCTGTGATTAATCTGATTAAAAATGTTAATCGTTTGACAACACTAATTTTGATACAGTAACCTTTGACTTTACTCTGAGCTTTTATGAGCATCTACAGCACATGATCAGAGAATTAAATATAGGAAAATAGATGATTTTAACAGGAAAAAATGCAAAAGTCAGAGGATAATATTATAATAAATAAGATAAGACTTTATTGATTGAATTTAACAGTATGCAGCAGCAATATGCAACACACCGGTGCAAAAGATAAAGAAAATAAGAAAATAAATGGTGATGAATCACTTATGAGAGGTTAAATAGAGAGAAAAAAAAAATCATTCGATATTAAAGTCACACTGGGCCTTTGTGGGTTAAGAGAAATGTTAGGTTTCAGTCACTATTTACACATGACTTTCCTTCTTTTAATGAGCTTTTTTTCCCTCCAAGCATCCTGAGGTCCTTTACTTCTCTTTGTATCCACTTCTGGTCTTGTAATAGGTTTCACCTGGCCTCAGAAGGATTAAAGGGGTTTATTTGACCTATTTCCTCAGTCATTTCACAGGTGTATTGTATTTACTGACCTGAATCATCCTATTTTGCTGCTTATTCTTGGTAAATAATTGCTTGCTTTTGTACTTTACTACACCCCCGCACCCCTCATTTGTGTGGAGTTCATTTGGGTAATGACAGTAGGGAACATGCTGACTCTAAACCTGCTGCTTCAGGTTCAGATGTCCCTGTATTTCCTCCTGGATTGGACTTTGACTGTCCCTGTGCAGCTTAATGACAACGCTGACCCACTTTCCTGTATAGCAGGAAGGTTAGAGGGCGCAGAGGATGTATATTCAGATGTTCAGAAAAGGTGCAAGAAATATAAAAAGAAGTGTCAAACTTGTTTTAGTTCAGGAGCCACATACAGTCCAATTTAGTCTCAAGTGGGTCAGACCAAGTAAAAGTGCAGTTTTAACCATATTCTGCCTCAGCTTTTCCTTCAACGTACACATCACAGTGGATCTACAAAGGCACAAAGCATTTAATTTAAAAAAAAAAAAAATCAGGTTCATTGTTGTTTGGATTATTCATATATTTTTGCAAATATAAACATTTTCATCATATAATTTTACTTTTTTCACTCTAAATTAATGGGGGGAAAAAAATTAGAATTGTCATTATTTACTGGTTATTATGACAGTACTTTCTTGGTCTGACCCACTTGAGATGGAACTGGTCTGTTTGTGGCTCCTGGATTAAAAATAATTTGTTAATATCTTCAGTGTAATTTTTGAGCTTCATGAATTCACCCAATGGGCCTGATTGGACCTTTTGGCGGACCAGTTTTGGCCCACGGGCCCTATGTTTGATGCCCCTGCTCTGAAATATAAGCTTGAAATATCCTCCTGAGACCCAGTGTTGCAGTTTTTGGGACAAGAGTTTCACAGCTTTACTTAAAAATAGTCCACTACAAAGGAGATTTCATTTAAAAAAATTATAATAATAATAAAAATAAATGTATCTGTAAAACTGTTGCATTATGCTGTTTCCAAGCAGTTTTAACCATATTCTGCCTCAGCTTTTCCTTTGTACACATCACAGTGGATCTACAAAGACACAAAGCATTTAATAAAAAAAAAAAAAAAGAATTCCACTTATTAAAAAAAAAAAAAAAATCAGGTTCATGGTTGTCTGGATTATTCATATATTTTTGCAAATATAAACATTTTCATCATATAATTTTACTTTTTTCACTCTAAATAAAGGGGAAAAAATTAGAATTGTCATTATTTACTGGTTATTATGACAGTACTTTCCTGGTCTGGCCCACTTGAGATGGAACTGGTCTGTTTGTGGCTCCTGAATTAAAAATAATTTGTCAATCTTCAGTGTAATTTTTGCACTTCATGAATTCACCCCATGGGCCTGATTGGACCTTTTGGCGGACCAGTTTTGGCCCACAGGCCATATGTTTGACGCCCCTGCTCTAAAATACAAGAGTGAAATATCCTCTTGAGACCCAGCGATGCAGTTTTTGGGACGAGAATTTCATATCTTTGCTTAAAAATTGTCCACTGCAAGGGAGATTTCATTAAAAAAAATTATAATAATAAAAATAAATGTATCTGAAAAAATTTAACATTATGCTGTTTCCAAGCAAGACAATTCGTTAACATAACACAAAAAGGCAAAACCTTTACTTTCCAGTGTCTCAGGTATAATGGATTATCACTAACACTAGAATAGAATAGAAAAGAATACAATACAATACAATACAATGCAATACAATACAATACAATACAATACAATACAATGTAATACAATGCAAGACCAAGTGATGGAATTAACTTCATGATTTAACCTCAAAAATAACCTTTTTTTCCACATTTTTCTAGTATCATTGAACTTTCACTCATGTTAGTCCACACATAGAATCAATAGTGACACAACTTTTGCCTTCGATGTCTTTTTGTGTTCCAGGTAAACGCAGAAACGGTTCGTTACTCCATCTGCATGTCGAAACTGCGAGTGAAACCAGGAGACATCGCTGTGCACGGTGAAGCTATAGTGTGTGTTTCTCCGCGAGAAAACAGTAAAAGCTCCATGTACTACGTTCTGCAGTCTTTAAAAGAAGAACTTCCCAAGGTAACGCTCAAAAGCATCTGGAAGAAAAATGCCCTTTATATGATACAGGCCTTTTTATTATTCATTTATTTTGAGTTTACATGTTTCATTTTATTTCCAATAAAAGGTAAAAAAAAAAAACAAACAAGTGGTTCCAGGCACAACAAACCCCACCCCTCGCATGTATTGTAGCTTATTTCGGCATTGATCCAGCTGATGTCATCATGTCTATGCATGTGTTGTGATGTCAGCATATCAGTTGCCGCTATATATATGCCAAGTTTGAAGTAAATTGAAACAAAATTGATGTTTTTATAGACATGTGAAATTTGCCCATTATAAGTAAATGGGAGAAAAAAAAAGATTTAAAAAATTCATACAAAATTGAAACATTGACCTGTTTTTCCCAAAATGTAATGACATCTATTCTGGATCACTGGCAATCTGTAAACCCAATTTGATATGAATTCAACCAATAGTTTTGCTGCTACAGACATGTGAAATTGCACCCATTATAATCAAATGGGGAAAAAAAAAAAATTTAGTCTTTCACCTATTTTCCCAAAATGTATTCAGATCTATTCTGGGTCACTAGCAATCTGTCAAGCCAATTTAGTATGAATTCAACCAACAGTTTTGCTGCTAGAGTGTTAACAAATAAACAAACCGAACCACAAACAATACCCCTTGCCTCCCCTTCAGGCGACGGGGTAAAAATAGGCTTTACTATAGTAAAGTATTGTGTACATAAAGTCCATACAATAATATCTGTATGAACATAAAGCAAAGTACAAACATAAATATATTTAAAGGGATGAATAAAGTGATTTCTAAATAGGAATATGGAAGATGAGGGATACAAATAGTATTGTCCCAAATACCATTTGTGATATATTTGCAATTAAGAGAGTGTAATTATAATTTCAGAAGTCTTTATATTCATAAATGAACTAAAATGTGGACAAATGTGAAGTCTAGATGGACTGGGGTTGCGAATGTCTAAGTGAAGTTGGTGAAGTCAGAAAAGAAAAAAAGTTCTTTAAGTTTTAAAGTATTTAGAAATATTGAATTGAGATAGTAGATATGTTTCTGTTCTTGATTTTTTTCTGTTTATGGTGTGAATGCTCAATGCTGTACACATAAAATTTAATGTAAGCCGTGTATCAGGTGAAAAGGATGGGCAAAAAAAATAAGCTTTTGCTTCTAGCCTATTCCTTTTTTGGTTTTTTATGTTTGTTATAATTATTGTACTTAGTGCAATGATTGATGTACAAACCAAAATAAGTTCATCAATTCATTCATTCATTCAAATGGAGAAAAAAAGAGATTAAAAAAAAAAAAATTGAAACTTTGACCTGTTTTTCCCAAAATGTATTGAGATCTATTCAGGGTTACTGGCACTGTATAAACCCAATTTGGTATGAATTCAACCAATAGTTATGCTGCTAGAGTGTTAACAAACAAACAAACCAAACCAAAATAGGTAAAAATAAGCTTTACTGTAATAAAGTATTGTGTACACAAAGTCCATACAATAATATCTGTATGAAATTCATGTTGTAATCATATGCAATATATACTGTAAAGCTTCGTTGTTAAATACACCATAATTATGTATCATGAATTTCTTTGAATTTCATGGAATTCCACTTCTACTTTCTGCAATTCGAATTTGAATTGCAATTCCGTATCCTGCATGGAATCTCAGAATCAGATCACTTTGTCATTCAGGCAGATTACATCAAAGATGCACTGCAGAATGAAATGACGATGCACTGCAGAATGAAATGACGATGCAGCATCAACACTAAAAAGACATAGTTAAAAAACAAACACCTGCAGTAAAATAAGTAATAAAATACTGATGAGGTAGCGTAGTGAATAAATAAATAATAAATTTAACACAAGAGAGAATAAATAGATACTTATTGCACAAATAAGTAAACAGATACTGTACAATTATTCCAGATGTAATTTTTATTTCGGCTAAAATTTACTTAGGGGGGTCAAATGAGTGGCCATTTTTGTCAAAAAAAAAAAAAAAAGTTGTTAGAAATGCATAGAACTGTGTTGAAATAATGCTAATACATTTGTGCACAGACTACTGATATTATTTGACAGTGGAAGCTATATTTTCAGAAATATTGGATTTTGAATAGCACGTGTATGTGAAAACTTTTGCTGGTGGACGGACGTGACATTACCCATGATGCTCTGGTCAGTACCAGTACTTCATTAATAATAAACTTATATACTTACTATTGCTAATTCTCCTCTTATTCATAAATGTTAGTATTGTGGATCTAAAACAATAACAGCTGACACAAAAACACAAAATGTGACAGTGGACGGATGTGACATGGTTGTTACAGATCCCATCATACTGATGCTCGGCAGCCATGTCACCGTTTACACTAATGATCACTGTGCAAAAAACTAGGATCAGAATTATTTATTGTATAGTTTATCATCATACTAAAGAGTAAATAACAATATAGAATTGTTATTTCTTTATAAAAATGCTTATTATTAGAAAACTGTTGATTTAAAAAGTGACGTGTGACATTCTTAATGTTTGTATTGGTGTAACATCAGCAGGATGGATCAGCACCATACTCCATATTGCAACCTGTAAAAATAAAACGTGATGTGTAGGATAGAATCTTGTAAGAAAAACTGGGGAATCTAAAAGAATAGAATATTTGTTTTTCAGGTAAATTCAGTTCAAATATAACTTGGCCATTTGTGACATGAAAATATAGTTCATATGACCATGAACATGTTACAACAGAACTGAAATTCTGTCAATTTGCATAACTTGCATTTACCAACACAAAGTTCCTTTGGGGATTCACTTATATTGATTTCTTATGCACAAAGACAGAAATAAGACCTCTAAGCAAATTTTAGACGATTTATTTATGTAGTTACAGGACAGTGTTTTGGCATTAGTTACAAAAAACAAGATGCATGCACCAGATTTAGCAGAGAACCTAATTTCCATCTGTTGACCTGGACAAACAATGAACATTACTAACATCACTTAGATTACAAAGTCATAATATACTGGAAGAAAACCATTAAACATGACAGATATAGGAAAGTCTGCTTATTCAATACATTCAATACATTCTAAAAATACACTAACTTTCCTAGAGCAAGAATAAGATATAAAAGATAGAACGAGGAGAGAAGAAGAGAAAGAGAAGAGAAAAAAAAAAGGAGCAGGAAAATTAAATTAATAAATAGATAAGCTAATTGTGCAATTGTACATCTCAATTCAAATGCAAGAACTGAATTGGAATTTAGAGGTCATTCTTAATTCACATCTGAGTTTTGTACATTTCTGATAAATAGCCAATCTAGTGTCAGCGTTTATTAGGCTGATAACAGAAGGAACGGCAGATTTGGACAGTAGTCTGTTCTCTTAAGGCAGGGGTGTCAAACTCATTTTAGTTCAGGGGCCACATTCAGCTAAATTTGATCTGAAAAGGGCTGAACCAGTAAAATAATACCATAATAATATATAAATAACGTCAATTCCAAACTTTTCTCTATGTTTTAGAGCAAAAAAAAAGTTAATTACCTCCGCCAAGGAGGTTATGTTTTTGCCAGGGTTTGTTTGTCTGTCTGTCTGTTTGTCTGTCCGTTAGTGTGCAACATAACTCAAAAAGTTATGGACAGATTTTGATGAAATTTTCAGGGTTTGTTGGAAATGGGATAAGGAAGAAATTATTAAATTTTGGTGGTGATCGGGGGTGGGGGGGCCCACGGGGGGGGGCGCAGACCAGAAAATTTCATCAAAATCTGTCCATAACTTTTTGAGTTATGTTGCACACTAACGGACAGACAAACAGACAGACAGACAAACAAACCCTGGCAAAAACATAACCTCCTTGGCATGGGGGGGCCCACGGGTGGGCCACTGATCAGCCTTGGCGGAGGTCTGCGCTCTCCGAGTGCTTCTAGTTTACATTATGAACAGGTTTACATCTACAAACTATCCTTTCAAAAGCTGTGAATAACATGAACAAACTGAAAAAATAAGTGTAATTTGAACAATATTATGTCTCAGTTTATCATTTACGCATGTACATTATAAGTGACAGATCATAATGGATCTACAAACACACAAAACATTGAGTAACAGGTGGAATGTTGTTAGAATTGTACTTGCTTCTCTTAAGACATTTCAGGTAAATCACTTTTTTTTTGCAAAATTATACTTTTTTTTTTTGTGTAAATACATGAAAATATTTACATGTACGAAGAGAAAACATTTGGAGTTGTCATTATTTTTATGTTATTTTGATAGTATTTTACTGGTCCTGCCCACTGGAGATTGAATTGGTCTGAATGTAGAACCTGAACTAAAAGGATTGTGATCTTAGTGTAATTTTTGTATTTCACAAATTCATCCCAAGGGCCGGATTGGACCCTTTGGAGGGCCGGATTTGGCCCCCGGGCCGCATGTTTGACACCTGTGTCTTAAGGCATCCAGTCTGATACCAATCCAAGGGCATGCAGGACACAATTATAACAGCGACTGGTAATTCAGTTTGCTTTCTGGGACCATCGGTCTCTGCCATACGAATCACAAGCCTCTGCTGGGCTTAATTAGCACAGACAGAACTTTCACAGGGGTCACCGAGGCAATTTGTGCCTTTAGCAGAGATTAAACAAGCCAATACATGTGAGAGCGACAAGGATTTCAATGAATGACTGATGAAAGTTCCATAAAATCGCATCTAATCGTCTGCAAAACCCAGACAGATGTTACGTGTCACAGTCAAACACAATAGACGATGGAAATTACAAAGTTAATGAGATTATTTATAAGCACACACAGGACTCTGGAAACCACAGCTCTTCAGCCCCCATCCCTGGAGATTTATCAGAAAAACATATGGAAATTAATAGCATTTTTGTAAAGATGCCGTTGTCGAACCCTTTTCACACAGGACGACCGTAGCCTGTGGACTCTGATAATTTATGAACTCCCATGTCTGGGTTTCATGTGGCGCGTTTATACAGGATAAACAAATTTATTGATATTATTCCTTGGTTCTGATGAAGTTATGACCACTTGCAGAAACACAATATGGACAAAAGTATTGGGACATGTTGAATTCAGGTGTTTCTGGGATACAAAACAATACTACTTCAGATGCCAATAACTCAAAATTTATATAAACGTTGTGTGACAAATGAGGCAGGTAATGGATAGAAAATTGAATTTCCAATAATGTGGCATTAGTTTGAAATCGCTACAATGAACAGAAGTTATTAACGATAAACAAGTTTTACATACGTTATCATACCAACCGGAAGTCACACAACGTAGAGTTGCGAAATTTGGCATATGAGAATGGACTTGCACTGCAAAAATCCAAATCTTACCAATTGTATTTTTCTCATTTCAAGTCAAAATATCTCATCACTTAAAATAAGACATAATCACCTGAAGAGTAACTTTTCAGTGAGAGATAAGAACTTTTGTTTAGACAGTAGATCTTGAAAATCTTATTTCAAGAAATCTTAACCAAGATCATTTTCACTTGTTCCATCATCGGATTTTTTTTTCTTGAATTAAGCAAAAAGAAAAAAAAACAAAACCTTAATTAAGCCAAAAAATCTGCCAATGGAACAAGTGAATCAAATGGATAGAGTTTATTTCGGTTTTTGATATGTGCGCTATTACCGCTACGAAAAGGACAGAGTTTACTTTAATGTGAAATGCTGCTGCAAAATGGACAGTCTACCCTTGATATGTATGGCAATGTTGTGTTTTGTGTAAAAATTTAGGGTAGGTTGAAGGGAGATTATAAATTAAACTTCATCCCACTCCTTTTCCAATGTTGGACTTTTTTATATAATCTGTTTGTTGTTTGGTTTTAATGCAAAAGTTTGGGCACCCTGTGTAGTTAATACCTGGTAACACCCTAACTGTCATAACTCTGCCTAAAATCAGTGATAAATCTTACCTCCACCAGGAGGTATTGTGATCAGTTTGCTTTGTGTTTGTTTGTTTGTTTGTTTGCAACTTTACGGGAAAACTATTACAACCACCTTTACCAAATTGTACCCACAGATAGGCCTAGGCCCTGGGACCAACCCATTAAATTTTGGGCCAAGTAGGCCAAAGTTCAAGGTCACAGCAAGGTCACAAAATCTCAAATTTTCCTATCTCTCATCATTGAGCAATTTTCAAAAATTCATCAAAAATTCAGAACGACTCTGATTAGCCTCCAATTTGTTACACCCATAGCTGTTAACAATATCTTGTATCTGGCACCAAATTGTCCACATCTATTGTGGAATGTGGACTATGTGGACATTTCAATTTAACTTTGAAAATCCCATTTACGACACATTTTTTCATTATAACTCAACAAATATTGATTGGAATTTAACCCTTTCGTGCATGAATTTTGAGAACCTTAGTCAAGATTTTTTTTTTTTCCTGAATGTTTTTATTCCTCTTTAGGCATGAAAAAACAATGTGATTGAAATTTTTTATGAAGCTATTTTTCATGGAGTTACAAAAATGTCCATTCAGCTGGACATGCGTTTAATATTTGAAGCAAAGATTAAAACCAAAGATTAAAACCGATCATCGAAAAGTGATATACTGTTTGAAAACTACGAAATAAAAACATTTTTCATGCAGCTCACATTTTATCGTACTCTAATACTAGTTATTACTCACTTCATGGAGATAATATGCAAAAAAAGCCCAACTTTTTGATTAGGAAAGTAGTTAATTACAGTCTAACATCAATTAGCAACTGATTTACCCTAAAACATGTTTATCATGTCAGGTTTATCTAGAACAGCAAAGTTACAGTAATGGTATGAATGTCAGTGTATTATGGGATGGTGCATAAGTGTCCACTGTGTTGGCTGATATGGAACTAAAACAACATAATCCATGAATATACAAGAGAACAGCTGTAGAATAACTGTCCACTGGAGTGACCAGTATACATGAAAGGGTTAATATAATTTGACATACATATGACTGGTACCAAGCTTCAACTTTTTCTGCTGCATGGAACAACCTGGAAACTGTTTAATTTAAAAAGAAATGGTCGATCCACACATGCGCACCGTTTGGCGTGCTTGGCGGGGGTTTGCGTTCTCCGAACACTTGTTTTGTTTGTGCGATTACTGAGCTCGGTTTTGTCTTGGTTTTTCTTGTCATTACATCAAACCTCCATGCGTCTTTAGAAAACCTCAGTGATGCTCCAGCTCAGACAAACCCAGACCAGGAGGAGCACATAAACTATAAGAACCAGTAAAAGTAAAGACTCCATTCCCCAGACATTTATTCTGAAACTGTCATTCAGCGGCGATTGACCTGATCGAATTTGTCTCTTCTCAGACTAACTTTACATCACATCTGGAAAAACTTTAGTTCATGCGTCATTTCTTAGTCTGCTGAAGTTTCTCTGCTTCCGTTCCATCCCTCCTGCAGGTGGTGGTTCAAGGAATACCGGAGGTGGCCCGAGCCGTCATTCATATCGATGAACAGAGCGGAAAGAATAAATACAAACTCCTGGTGGAGGGCGACAACCTGAGAGCTGTCATGGCAACGCACGGAGTGAAAGGAAGTAGGACGACTTCTAACAACACCTACGAGGTATGAGTCCGCAGAAGGTGGATTGTAAATATGTCAAGTAGCGTGTGTTCCCTATATAGATGTATAAGGAAAGAGCATGAATGAATGAAAATGTAGGTCAGAGTGTTTTTTTCTTTTATTCGTATCTTTGTGGATTTACACAGTGAAAAGAAAAAGTGTATGAATCATAGGAATTGGCTTCATTTTCTATATGAATTAGTCATAAAATATAATCTGGAACAACACAACTATGGCATTTCATTAAATACATTCAAAGTCATTTTAACCCCTTCTCGTTCACTCATAGAAATGCTCTGAAATTCAACATTTCAACCTTAGTGTGTTATTGGAGGATATAAATAGTCTTTATTTGAATAGAATAGAATAGAATAGAATAGAATAGAATAGAATAGAATAGAATAGAATAGACTTTATTTGCCATTTCCACCGATACATCACGGTATAGGTACATTGGAATTCTTGTGTGTTTCCATGAGTCATGGAATCCAAACAAAAACAGAAACAAAACATAAACGCAGCTAAAACATATAAAAACAATTATTACACAGACAAACACAAATACACACTTGTAAAATAGAGTACTGATCAGAAAAAAGTAATAATAATAAAAGTACTGGAAGGTAAAAACAAGTTAGGGCACTCATTAAAATACTCTGAAATTCTAAATTTCAACCTTTAGTGTGTTATTGGACATCATCATCTACCTCCTCGTCAGTTGCCTTGACAACAGTCGGCATGCTTTACACCACTGCATCTGGTGCTTTGCATTGCACTTGGTGATGTATGGCTTGGATGCAGCTGCTCGGCCACGGAAACCCATTCCATGAAGCTCTCTGCACACTGTTCTGGAGCTAATCTGAAGGCCACATGAAGTTTGGAGGTCTGTAGCTACTGACTCTGCAGAAAGTTGGCGACCTCTTCGGACTATGCACCTCAGCATCCGCTGACCCCGCTCCGTCAGTTTACATGGCCTACCACTTCGTGGCTGAGTTGCTGTCGTTCCCAAACACTTCCACTTTCTTATAATACAGCTGACAGTTGACTGTGGAATATTTAGGAGCGAGGAAATTTCACGACTGGATTTGTTGCACAGGTGACATCCTATCACAGTTCCACGCTGGAATTCACTGAGCTCCTGAGAGCGACCTATTCTTTCACAAATGTTTATAAAAGCAGTCTGCATGCCTAGGTGCTGGATTTTATACACCTGTGGCCATGGAAGTGATTGGAACACCTGATTCTGATTATTTGGATGGGTGAGCCAATACTTTTCGCAATATAGTGTAAATAGGAATAAAATATAAAGGTGAGCAAAACGCAAAGAGAAATTACAAATTTAAACAAAACATTCCAGAATATTCAAGTCAATAATTTAACCAAAAAAAGGCAAAAAATGTCACACAATGTACAACTATTTCATTGTGGCTTTTTAACAACATTTTATGTCTGAAATGGAGTAGGAGGAAGTATAGAAGTATATGACTAATATATACAGTCTATAAAAAAAAGACTAGGTCAGTTATGAAATTATTGAAAAAAGAGAAGAAATTATAACACACCATCATCAAATCAACTATTACTGTGGTACTCCTGTTGATTATCGTTATATCTCTGGAAAATAAGATTTTTATTCATCTTCAATTTTGTGACGTTTTTACGCTAATTGAGATTTAGTTCCATTTTTTCTCCACAAAACCACTCCAATATGAAAATGCACATCTTCACAAAAAACATACAAATAGAACAGCACAATAAAAGTCCAACATATTAAAAGGATAAAAATTAAAAATGATAACAGGACTGGCTTAGTTTTAGTCAGTGTTTGAGTAAAATTTTGAAGGTGGGATATGTGTGCAGCACAGAAATTAAAAACAGGCGTAAATCATTGAGTTGTTTTTGAAGAATTCTGTTCAACCTTTCACATATCGACGCGTGAACTGAGATGGAAGCTGTTGCCATGTTTCCTTCAAGCCCTTAGCTGTTCTTTTTTTTTTTTTTTTTTTTTTTCCCACTGATCATTCTGCGTCATGCTCTTGGAGTTGACCTGGCTTGACTTGCACTTCGATGGAGAGTAGAGACATTGTTAGATTGATCCGACTGTGGACCGGTGAACTATGTCAACCTTTCCACTTGTATACAGAATTGAATATGCATAATTTCCTGAGTGAAGCTCTTCAGAGAAGTGTTTTTATGAGTCATGGGTCGCACCAGTACAGACTTACGTTAACAACAAGCAAGACGAGGCTGAGATGGAGCATAATATTCCAAGAATGGAGTATCAAAAGGTCACGATGAAGCATTTTTACATCATTTTGACCAAACATCACTACAGCTAAATTCGGCTTCATTTCTGTTTTCAGGTGGAGAAGACGTTGGGTATCGAAGCCGCTAGATCCACGATTATTAATGAGATCCAATATACGATGGTGAATCACGGGATGAGTATCGATCGGCGTCATGTCATGCTGCTGGCAGACCTCATGTCCTACAAGGTACGGCCAGAAGAAGTCAATATGCATACACGATGCGGACAAAAGTATTGGGACATGTTGAATTCAGGTGTTTGTTTTCTATAGGGGCAGCCATGGCTCAGGTGGTAGAGCGGGTCGTCCAATAACCGAAGGGTTGGCGGTTCAAATCCTGCTCTGTCCATGTGCTGTTGTGTCCTTGGGCAAGACACTTCACCCTCCTTGCCTCCAGTGCCACTCACTGGTGTATGAATGCGTATGAATGTTTGGTGGTGGTCGGAGGCGCGAATTGGCAGCCACGCTTCTGTCAGTCTGCCCTAGGACAGCTGTGGCTACAGATGTAGTTTACCACCACCAGAGGGAGAATGTGAGAGCGAATGAATAATGGATCAATAATGTAAAGCACTTTGGGTGTCTAGAAAAGCGCTATATAAATCTAATCCATTATTATTATTATTATTATTATTATTATTATTATTATTAAAACAAGAAAGACAAATGTTCTAATATAGTTTTATATTGGGATAAATATCATTGCATCGGTTAGTTTGGATTAAATTGTTATCTTTGCTTCCAAAATACCTCAGAGATGGTTTTTACTGAATTTCTCTCAACATTGGTGTGTATATATATATATATATATATATATATATATATATATATATATATATATATATATATATATATGTATGTATATGTGTGTTTTTTAATCTGTGACTATAATTTAAAATGTACGGAAGAGGATTAGGGCCACTGAAAAAAAAAAAAAAATGAAGTTCCAATATACATTTTTTACTATTATTCTGAGATCAAAGTCAGAATTCTGACTTTGATCTCAGAATAATAATAATAATATATTATATATATATATATATATATATATATATATATATATAATTCAAGTTTTTATTTGTTGTTGTAACGGAGAATTTACATGTTCTACATTCACATGCTCATATACAATTTTACAATGTTGTTTTTCTGTGTATATCGTGTTTTTCACTTCTTTATTTCTTTTTTATTTCCTTTTTTTTTTAAAAAAAAAAACAACAAAACATTAAAATAATAATAATAATAATACAAGTGACAGTAATATAGTAGCTAAAAAACAGTGGGTGTCACGATTTGTTCCTTTTTAGTGTTCATAAAGTTCATCCATGGTTTCCAGCATTCCTCAAATTTGTCATGTTCTAGTTTCAATGCAAATGTGAATTTCTCCATCAGGGAAATTTCTTTAACAAGTTCTATCCAGTCTTCTAATGTGGGTAGTTTGTCAGTCATCCATTTTCTAGTGATTAAAAATATATATATTGGACCTTAATTTTTAAAAATTTTTTCCAGTGGCCCTAATCCTCTTCCGTAAAAATGTTCTACTTCTAAATTTCTAAAATATTTTCCTGCTACGGCTGTAAACAATAATTCTCTACCACAACTAACCATCTACTTTCTTCACATCTCACTTAAAGCTGCGCATGACTTTCATCACCAATTTTTCATCAAATCTGTAAAACCCAAGTCATAGCTCTGTTTCCCACAATGCGCATCGCAACAAATTTCCGAAAATGCCCGAGTGACCTGAAACAACTGGATTTTTCATGGTGAAGTATACTTCAAAATTGTTCTCCTTGAGGGAAGAGATTCAGGTGCGTAATCACGGAAAGACTTACGGATTTGTGATACTTAGACTATGACTCAGGTTTTACAGATTTGATGAAAAATTGGTGACAAAAGTCTTACGCAGCTTTAACCTACAAGTAAATATTGATGTTTATAAACTATATGGACGAAAGTATTGGGTTACGAAATCATGGCTACAGCTGTAAAATGTCCTGTTCATGCCAAGGTTATAATAGTTTTGGATTTTTCATTATAGTTTAGATTTATTTAGTTTTGACTTGTTTTTCTCTGGTACAGTTAGTTTTAAGTAGTTTTTAGAGCAGGTTTGCTAGTTTTTATTAGTTTTCTGTTTTTTTTTTTCTAAATGCTTAGTTTTAGTTTAGTTTTAGTTTTTTTCATATTTTTTATCTTCCTCGCCTGCGTATTCAAATTAATCCCATACAGGACTCTGGTGCTTACTCCCAGTTTTAGTCTGCATGTTTCCAGGTAGAGTTCAGACCAGAAGACGACCCTAAACAAGTGACGGACTGCGAAGTGCCGCTAGCTAAAATTGCTTGAGGAAAATTAATCAACTTCATATCAATTTGACACTTGACAACAACAAAAACTCAAAATCTCAAGTTTACAGACAACTCAGTGATTGTGTCTCTTCTTAGGGATGAGGACCCTGATCATGGCCCTGTAGAGCCTGAATTCACGGACTGGTGTAGCACGTCCTTTTTAAATGTGAATGTGTCTAAAACCAAAGAGATGATTGTAGATTTTAGGAAGAATCCTCCAGTCTTCTCTCCTGTCATCATTAATGGAGAGGCTGTTGAGGTGGTTCAGCAGTATAAATATCTTGGAATGGTGCTGGACCACAGGCTAACTTTTGAATCTCAGGTGGATGCTGGATGTAAAAAGGCTCATCAGAGGATGTATTTTTACCGTAAACTTTGCAGTTTCAAAGTGGATAACACTTTTATGAAAATGTTTTTGTGATGGAGCGACCCCGTCACTGAGTCTCCTGCTACGTGCGGAGCACACGCGACCCGGCACGCGCACACACATACACTCATGTCATTCAGTCTCTCCCCGTCTGTGTTTGCAATCATTCATCAGTTCGCCACTCACACTCTCTTCCCCGTCCAAACTATAGCGCAACCAAGGGTGCACACTCGGCAGCATTTTTAAGGTAACTGCATACATATCTACAACAGTTTCAAGCACTTACCTGGGTCCGTGTTGTCTTGGCGTTCTGTCATGCCCGCCACATCATTCAAGGGGAAAAAGAACGAGGGGTCATTTCCGGGGCAATATTATAGGGGAAATGTCGTGCGGTTTTCAAATCATGTGACTTAATTATGTAGTGTTTTTGTTTTCTGTATTTTTTATTTCAAGGAAGGAGGTATTTGGGTTAGGTAATAATAATAATAATAATAAACTTTATTTGTATAGCACCTTTCATACAGAAATTGTAGCCCAAAGTGCTTCACATTGATTGAAAAATACAATATTAAATACATTAAGATTTGATTAGGAATACAATAAAATAAAAATATAAAAACAGCGCACATTATGCATAGAATTTTTGAAGTGCAAGAAATGAGATGAAATTTGAGAGAAATACAATAAAATAAAAATAAAAATAAAAGCAGCGCACATTAAAATATTTGATTACGCATAGAATTTTTGAAGTGCAAGAATAAGATGAAATTTGAAATACAATAAAATAAAAAATAAAAACAGAAATACAATAAAATAAAAATAAAAACCGCACATTCCTGGTTCCTGAATTGTGACCCCATTTTTATCTCCTTTCAAAGGCTAATGAGAATAAAAATGTTTTTAATTTGGTTTTAAATATATTCAGAGAACTGGCTTCTCTAATGTCTTTTGGAATTGTATTCCATAACTTTGGTGCATAGTTAGTAAAGGCTGCGTCCCCCATTTTCTTTGTAATATTTCTGGGAGTCGCTAGTAACCCTGCATTTGATGACCTCAGTGTTCTAGTTTGTACATAATTGATCAGTGAGTTTGCAATGTAACTTGGTCCGGTTCCATTTAGAGCTTTATACGTGAGGAGTAGTATCTTAAAATCAATTCTGTAGGTTACCGGTAGCCAGTGCAGGGAAACCAACACTGGAGTAATGTGCTCTCTCTTCTTGGTTTTGGTTAATAACCTAGCTGCAGAGTTCTGAATCAGCTGAAGTCTGTCTGTGGTGCTTTTTGGGAGACCTGTAAGGAGTGCATTACAGTAGTCCAGTCTGCTGGAGATAAAAGTATGGACCAGTTTTTCAGCATCCTTTCGATTTATAACCAGCATTACTTTGGCTATGTTAGGTAATTACTTGGAAAATCTATTGAATTATGAAGTGTTGTATGTTTACTTCGGTTGTGAATAATTACGTTTAAAAACACTGTTAAAAATATGTTTTGTTAAAAAAGTCTTTATTTGACCGGCCCAGAAGGAGGGGCTTAGAGTTTAATAGGAGGCTGCTGAAGCCCTGGTAAGTCAGTCTACTCTGAGTGGCAGAGCTGGCAACTGTGCTGTATATCACTTAACCTTTGTGAGATTTTTTGTGACATTTTGGTGAGTTATTGGAGAACTCTGTTCAGGTGCATTTTTTTTCTTGTGCTTTGTACATTTGTAAATAGTATTTTTTTTGTGGCTTGTTTTTCCATTTTTGACTTCACTTGTAAATATTGCACTGCACTTTGGGAGGCCGACGGCAAAATAAACCACCAAGTTTTTTGCACTTTCAACTACGCCTGTGGTGTTATAATTTTTGAGCAGTGTGGGAAAGAGCCCCGCAACAGTTTTATTCTTGTTTTATTGAGTCTGTGTTGACCTTTTCTTTTATCAGCTGGTATGGGCTGCTTACCCTTAAAAATAGGAACAGGTTGCAGAGCATCACTAAAGTGTGCAGCAAAATTGCTGGCACCACACTCACTGATCTGACTGTGTTGTTGTACCAGAGGCGGACTCTGAAGAAGGCTCAGTCAGTCCTGGATGATCCCAGTCATCCCCTTTATGATGTGTTCAGGTTGCTTCCATCAGGTCACGGATACATTATTCCTAAATGTAGGACCAATAGGATGAGGAATTCTTTGGTTCCGGCAGCCATTGTTCTGCTGAATAATTCTTTGTAATGTTGGTGCTGTTGTTTTTAATGGATTATTTATTGTATTTATTGTTGGTTTGTTGTCCGTGTGAAACTGCTGGCTGTAGAACAAATTGCCCCTCGGGGATAATAAAGTTTGCCTTGACCTTGAAAAACGAAGTGAATTTTATCCATAATTTTTATAGGTTTTAGTTAGTTTCGTAAGCTCACAATACAGTTTCAGTTAGTTATTGTTTTTTCTTCAAATTATGGTTTTTATTTATTTCACTTAATGAAAATGTTTCTTTCAATTCTCGTTTTCGTCATTTCGTTAGTTTTCGTTAACAATAATAACCTTGGTTCATGTTGATTTGAGATAATTTCCTGAAATTTAGATCTCAAATCAGCCTGAACAGGACATCTGACAGCTGTAGACATGATGTGTCCCAATACTTTTGTCCATATAGTTTACCTCAGTCTGTGTTATATTCAGTCAGCACTTGAGGCAGGAACTGTTCTTCTTTCTGTTCAGGGGGAGATTCTGGGCATCACCAGGTTCGGTTTGGCCAAAATGAAGGAGAGTGTTCTCATGCTGGCGTCCTTCGAGAAAACAGCCGACCATCTGTTCGACGCCGCCTACTTCGGTCAAAAGGATTCAGTCTGCGGTAAATCACAGCTGTAATAAAAGTCGACTGCACAGGGGGTCCGCAAAGTTGCTTTACAATTTAAAGAATGTACAACAAAAGCAACTCATGAGATCTGTTCATCAGATTTGTTCTATGCACTCAGTGGTTATCAGAGGTTTTAATCACAGTCGACTCTTTGGTCCAAAGGTCAGCCACTGTAAATGATGACCTTTGACCTTTTGACTGAATATGTGGCACCACAACTGGATGACCCCTTACTTTGGCCACCGCCTTATCCATTTTTTAAAATCTTTAACCCCTTTAGCCCTATCGGCCCACCCGTGGGCTGAAAAAATTATATTAATATTCATCTACTATAAAAATACAATAAATCAGGACAATGGATGTTTTTTTCAACTTTTGCTCAAAGTTTAGACCCTAATGTTAATAAAAGTACATCAAAAGTGTATTTTAGTGCAAACTTTAATGTTCAAACATGATTTTTAATCTTTGTGGGGTGAAATATACGCTATTAAAAATCTCCGACACGAACAATTAATTTATGCGTATCATCGTCAATCCAAAAAAAAACAGGCGAGGATAAAAAATTCTAATTTCTCTTTTAGTTTGTTACAGTTTCCTCAGACATAGTAATAGATACAATATTTTAGACAATGGGAATAGATTCTGTGAGGTCTCTAAATGTCCATAGACACCAAGAACATCCATATGAACCTTATTATTGTGAAGTAATTCTTCATTTACTTTGGGTATGTCTTTTTAGGCGTTTTTCCCCTGAAAATATGGTCAGGGTTAAACAGGTTAATCTTGATTCATAACAGCTCATTTCTGCATGTCGGTACTATGCTGTTGCCCATAGCAACCATTATTAACAATCAAGGATGTCAAAATAATTTTAGGTCAGTTTAAAGTGGGTATCATAATAAGCTATGAATAATTAAAACTGTTAAAAAAAAAAGGAAAATTACACAAAAAATGTTTACATTCACAGACTAGCCTTTTACAAGCAAAATATGAATAACCTGAACAAATATGAATAACCTCAAATGTCTTAAGAGAAGTATGTGGAATTGTACCAATATTCTGCCTCTTACTAAATGTTTTGTGTATTTGTAGATCCACTGTGATCTGTAAGTTGTAATGCACATGTATAAATGATAAACTAAGGCATAATATTGTTAAAATTACACTTATTTTTCTTAAGAATTTCCAGGTTCATATTTGTTCATGTTACGTTCGAGTACAGTTCGTAGATGTAAACATTTTTATTATAGAATTTTACTTTTTTCACTCAAAAACAGAGAGAAAACTTAATCAAGGATGTCAAAAGAATTTTAGGTCAGTTTAACCTAAAGTGGGTATCATAATAAGCTATGAATAATTAAAACTTAAAAAAAAAAAAGGAAAATTACACAAAAAATGTTTATGTTTACAGACTAGCCTTTTACAAGCAAAATATGAATAACCTGAACAAATATGAATAACCTCAAATGTCCTAAGAGAAGTATGTGGAATTGTACCAATGTTCTGCCTCTTACTAAATGTTTGGTGTATTTGTAGATCCACTGTGATCTGTAAGTTGTAATGCACATGTATAAATGATAAACTAAGGCATAATATTGTTAAAATTGTACTTATTTTTCTTAAGAATTTCCAGGTTCATATTTGTTCATGTTACGTTCGAGTACAGTTCGTAGATGTAAACATTTTTATTACAGAATTTTACTTTTTTTCACTCAAAAACAGAGAAAACTTTGGAGTTGACATTATTTATAAGTTCTTATCCTATTATTTTTATTATTTTACTGGTCCGGCCCACTTTAGATCATATTAGGCTGAATGTGACCCCTGAACTAAAATGAGTTTGACACCCCTGTATTAAACTGTATAGCAGGGGTGTCAAACTCATTTTAGTTCAGGGGCCCCATTCACCCCAATAAGATCTCAAGTGGGCCGGAACAGTAAAATAATAAGTGACAAAAGTAAAATTAAATGATGTCAATGTTTTCTACATGTATAAAGTTTCCTTAAAAATCTGAATAACATGGACAACTTAAAATGCCTTAAGAAAAACAGGTGCAATTTTAACAGTGTTCTGCCTCTTTTTATCATTTACACGTGTGCATTACAACTTACTTGACAATTACAAAAACACAAAATATTTACTAACAGGCAAAATATTGGAAAAATTGTAATTCTCTTAAAACATTTCAGATTGTTCATATTTATTCAGGTTTTTCACTTTTTTTTTGAAAAAGGAAAGTTTGTCGAAGTAAACATTTTCAGGTAATTTTACTTTTTTTCACCTTAAAACAACGAGAAAATTTGCGGTTGTCATTATTTATAGGTTACTATGATAGTATTTTACTGGATTGACCCACTTGAGATTATGTGTCTGTGTGGAACCTGAATTAAAATGATTTTGACACCATTGATTGTTAATATCTTCAGTGTAATTTTTGCATTTCACAAATTTGTCCCAAGGGCCGGACTGGACCCTTTGGCGGGCCGGATTTGGCCCCCGGGCCGCATGTTTGACACCTGTGCTGTAAAGGGACTTTTCAGACATTCTGTACTTCTTAAACTCCAGTGTTTTTACATTTGCTGTGTGTCTTCCTCAGGTGTGTCTGAGTGTATCATCATGGGAATCCCCATGAACATCGGTACAGGACTGTTCAAGCTCTTACACAAAGCCGACAAAGACCCGTCTCCGGTCAGAAGACCCCTCCTCTTTGATCACGCAGACTTTCACATACCTCTGATCACATAACAGCAGTGGGACTTTTTCTTTCTTTTTTTTTTTTTTTTTTCTGTTTCTGTTTCGTCTGTCTGACACATTGGGGTTGTGGTGAGCATGTGCAGAAGTGCCTGTCAAAATGTCAGTTCTCGTTGTGGGGATGGATTTAATGTCATAAAAATCTGAGAATTAAGAACATTCTTTACAGTTATGTGGCTTTGTTTGAGGTTGACCGTCTTCTCAGTTTTCTTATCGTCTTATGACCTTTTCAAAGGAACTGGACAGATCACACCAATGAAGAAGATGCTAAAATTACTGAGAAAAGAAGAAAACACACTTGAAAACAAAATGTCAGAATTCTCGTTGTGGGGATAGAAGAGGAAATGGATCACCTTTGGTTTGATGTGATGTCTCTGTTGGTGCCACAAACTGTGATAACATTCTAAAAAAAAAAAAATTAAATAAGAGAGAGAATTTAGCAGAAGAAGATGCTAAAATTACTGTGAAAAGAAGAAAACACTTGAAAACATTTGAATTCCTGCGTTTCAGACTTTTTACTGCCATACAAAGATCAGTTCCTCAGTTATGAAGAACAGTGAATTCTGTTTCCTTTTAACACTGATGCAGTGTCAATATTTTATTGAAATCGCCGCACAAAAAAATGACCTTTCAGTTATGAAGCTTTTTTTTTTTGTACCGCTGACCATCTTCTGTTTTCGGAGTCATTTTGTGAAACCTACTTGGGCGCTGATGTGCAGATCGGAATTTTCCTTCACAATTCAGGTCAGGAGAAATGTCATGGTCAAACTTCTTCATTTTCCATCCTGTAAGAAATGTTGTCGTGTATTTAATGTAATAAAAATCTGAGAACTAAGAACATTCTTTACAGTTATGTGGCTTTGTTTGAGGTTGACCGTCTTCTCAGTTTTCTTATTGTCTTATGACCTTTTCAAAGGAACTGGACAGATCACACCAATGAAGCAGATGCTAAAATTACTGAGAAAAGAAGAAAACACACTTGAAAACATTTGAAGTCCTGCGTTTCAGACTTTACTGCCATACAAAGATCAGTTCCTCAGTTATGAAGAACAGTGAATTCTGTTTCCTTTTAACACTGATGCAGTGTCAATATTTTATTGAAATCGCCGCACAAAAAAATGACCTTTCAGTTATGAAGCATCTTTTTTTGTTTGTTTTTGTACCGCTGACCATCTTCTGTTTGCAAAGAGTCATTTTGTGAAACCTCTTCGGGCGCTGATGTGCAGATCGGAATTTTCCTTCACAATTCAGGTCAGGAGAAATGTCATGGTCAAACTTTTTCATTTTCCATCCTGTAAGAAATGTTGTTGTGCATTTAATGTAATAAAAATCTGGGAACTAAGAACATTCTTTACAGTTTTGTTTGAGGTTGACCGTCTTTTCAGTTTTCTTATCGTCATATGACCTGTTCAAAGGAACTGGACAGATCACACCAGTGCTAATATCAGGGTCATTTTACAGTTTTCTTTCAGTTTTCCTCTTGCTGCTTCGTACTGAATATGTGCATATTTGGTAATAGCAGTCCAAAATGACCTGACGAAAACAGATTGGAGGGAAAAAACAAAATTTTCCATTTTCCTCATTGCTATTATTATTATTATTATTATCATCATTATTATTATTATTATCATTATCATTATTATAGTTATTGCTTTTAATAATGTTCCTGTTATTTCTTTTGTCTGTTTTATCCTGATTACACTAAAACAGTGGTGCCCAAAAAGACCCCAAAAGAAATTTGTTTTTCTTGTATAATTTGTTTTCTCTGAATCCCAACTCAACAATTAAATAAGGTATGAATTGCCGTACAATTTTACTGTCACTTTCACGTGAATTTAATTTTTATCTCAACAACCGATCGGCATCTTCGCTGTCTTCATTAACCATCTTCAAACATCACTTCTGACGAAACTACTGGTCAGATTAATTTTAAAAATTTAGCTTCCATGGGATAATGTCTTCAAAGTTTGTTCACAGTTTTGAGAAATTTTGACGAATTTTTTGAAATATTTAAAATTTGCCTTTACTTAAAATCGGTCATATTTTGATGGTTTGTAACATGTAGTTACAGATATCAGTATAGTAACTATTGAGCACTGATAGGAAGTCATATATGGACTTTCATTTGGGCTCATGACCTTTGACCATTCTGCTTTGAAATTGAGAGAGAAACCACTACGAAATTACTCGTTCATTTCTTGCACTGTCAATAAAACACACTCGTTGTACTTCCTTGTTTCGATTTAACATAATTTCAGCGTTTTCTTGTTTCAGTTCCATAATTTAATCATTTCTTGTTTGAGTTTAATATCGTTTTGTAGATAGTAAAATCAATCAAACTGTCGGCTAGGTCGGAGTGAAAGGAGCATCTGTAGTTTAAAAAGGCTGAAGTCTTACACCCACAACACAATGGGCCAAGGCAATCTGAGCAGAGAGGACACTGGTCCAGTCCCTGGAAAAGACGCCTACTTGGTATGATAAGGTCACTGAGCATTTTCTTAAAAAGGAACGGAGGGCCGAGTGTATACTGAACAACAAAAGAAACGTAAGTATGTTTCGGTATTGGTTTATATGGGAGTTTTATTCTGAATATTGGTTTCATATGAGGTATTTATATCCAGCTGTGAAATTTACAGTGGGTCTCTCTTGCTGTCCTTGTTGCACTGAGTTGACGGTCACGGAGATGGGCCAATCGAATATGGCGATCCTGATTACGGGTGGTCACACGTGGACTTCCGGATCTTGGTCTGTCCCGAGTGGTCCCTGTGTCACGGAATCGTGTCCTCAGCCTACTGATGGTGGACTCGTGCACTTGCAGACATCTGGCAACGTTGAGAGCCGTTAAACCAGCATCAAGCGTACCAATGGCGCGTTCTCTCAGATTATCGTTAAGGCGAGGCATCGTGGTAATGCAGTAACTTTTGAATCTTACCATTTCTTTTTATAGCCCCCGGATAAACAAAGGGAATTGCCACTCCCATTTGTTGCTCCCACTACCATATCACTCAAAACGTACCGCACCTCCAATACTTTGTACAGGGTGGGGAAGCAAAATTTACAATATTTTGAGGCAGGGATTGAAAGACAGTGTATGACCAATTAGTTTATTGAAAGTCATGAGAATTTATTTGCCACAAGAAAATTGACATAATAGAAAATGTTTTTATTCTATGTGTCCTCCTTCTTTCTCAATAACTGCCTTCACACGCTTCCTGAAACTTGCGCAAGTGTTCCTCAAATATTGGGGTGACAACTTCTCCCATTCTTCTTTAATAGTATCTTCCAGACTTTCTCGTAATAGTTTTGCTCATAGTCATTCTCTTCTTTCCATTATAAACAGTCTTTATGGACACTCCAACTATTTTTGAAATCTCCTTTGGTGTGACGAGTGCATTCAGCAAATCACACACTCTTTGACGTTTGCTTTCCTGATTACTCATATGGGCAAAAGTTTCTGAAAAGGTATGGATAATAGTGTTAGGTATGATTATGACATCAATATATGTTTGGTTTCAAAACAATTGACGTAGTGCCTGCTGAGAAAAAACAACTAAATGTTCATTGTACATTTTGCTTCCCCATCCTGTACACATGCTCAACACCACTCGTGGTCATATTTGCCAGCAAACACACGCTCCAATGGTTACAACTCACTAATTTTAATGTGTATCTCAGTTGACAACTCAACAGGACAGCCGAACTCTTGCCTAAATTAACGACCAAAACTTGCATTTCTTTTGTTGTTCAGTATATGTTTAAATAACTTGACAATTTTTTTTTGACGTAAGCCGACAATGAGCTTCCCCTGTCTGAAAGACGAGGAGCCGCCACTGTTGTCGTCCCAGATCCTATTACTGCTGCAGATCTCCCTGTCCTGTTGGTGATCCAGTAAAAGCAGCTTCGTTGCCTGTTTTGCATCTTCATCCTGGGGAGTGGGGGTGGTTTTAATGTGCATTTCTAATCACATCAAAAGTGTTTCTACATCCTTCAGGCTTGAGGGTAGGGGGGAAAAGCTGGCCGCCGTTGAGAGGGGGCGATACATTTCATTTGATATGGATAAAAGAACCTTCCAGGCGGGTTTCAAGAGGGTTCCCAGAGTAGAAGGACAGTTGAGAGATGGCCTAACCCTGGCTCTTTTTCTTGTGGATTGAAATGAAGTGGATTGTTTTGGAAACAGTAGAAAGATGAACAAACGGTGGAAGAAAAGTCCTGCTGCTCCACTCTTTTCTATTCCACTAGAGGTGGATGAACTACTGTGGCAAATGGAGAAGCCAGAGTGCAGCAGTAGGACTAGAATTTACATGTCAGCTGTGCTTGAACTGCACTCAGCCCTGTTTTTATTCTGTTCCAACATGTATTTCTGATTTGAACCGCAGGTCACACAACTGTATGGCTCAGTCTTACACTTTAATCACCTCATTTCAACCAGATGGTATCTTCACAACCTGCTTTTCTTTTCATTTTAAGTGTCCCCGACTTGGATATTCAGCACATTTTCACTTTTACTTTATTCGACCCGTTAAGACCCAAACATCCACCAGCGACCAAAATCACTTACTGATATAAAAAGTTTAACACCTGTTGAACCATTAATCCTATCAATACATGTAAATAATTGGTGTAAAATACAGTTTGTCATGTTTTCATGGTCATCAGATATGACCCATTTGGACGTTCAGAGGCTCCGTAGTTACCATGGAAACACCGTCATCTTCTACAACATTGATTCACCAGTAAAACCCATGGAGTTGGATCCATGACAGTGGATGGAGACACTGGTTTTATGTGCAGTTAATGATAAATGTGACTGAAAAAGTGACTTTTTCTTGTTTTGTTTTTTTTATTATATATATATAATAACCCTCACCTTTAAACTTTTAGGAACATCTTTATGATCAGTACATTAAATTTTGGAAAATACCTGATTTTCACTGGAAATATGCAAAATACAGAGGATTATTTTATAATAATTGGTGACAAATCACTTAAGAAATGCTAAATATAGATTTTTTTAAAAATCATTTAGGAAATACCATAAAAGTAGCACTGGCTTTTTATGGTTTAAAATAGCTAAAGAATATAAATACAAATATGTCTGCAAGTTAAATTATTTTCATCCATCCCAGTTTGTGTTTATGGTTTTCCTTTTTTTGAAACGCAACAAACAAAAAGATGGAAAAGACCGAACATTTCAGCTCAGATATATTATATATTTACAGGTTTCTTTCATGTCTCTATTATATAAACCATCCTACACAGAATAGCAGGTGTTACCTATGCGCAACGTAAAATGTGCATGTATTTTAGGAAAATAAAACTCAACTGAACTGTTGTCCAAATTAAAAGAACACATTTTCTTGCACAGAGTGGTTCACCTCCTGTAGACTTGCCTTTTATATTAAATTATCTTAATTAAAGTTACCATGGAAACACCGTCATCTTCTACAACATTGATTCACCATTAACACCCATGGAGTTGGATCAATGACAGTGGATGGACACACTGGGTTTATGTTTAATTAATGATTTATTTTGCAGAAAAAAGTCACTTTTTCTTCAGTTTTCTCTTTTTCTAATGTAATAACCCTCAAGTTTAATCTAAGCTTTAGTGAACATCGACATGATCAGTGAATTAAATACAGGAAAGTGTCTGATTTTCACCTAAAAATGCAAAATACAGAGGATAATATTAGAATAAATGGAGGTAAATGACTTCAGAAAGGTTTGAGAACTGCCACAAAAGCAGCACTGGATCTTTATGGGTTAAAGATATTTTACGACTGGAAAAAGCCAAAAAAAAAAAAAAAAAGAGCAAATTTAAGATATTTAATGTGTATTATTATTTATATAACCCCTAGTTTTTTAATTCTCTTGAAATTTTATTACCTTCACCAAAGAACAGCAGAGGTCCTGTTTTCATCAGGGTTTGTTTGTTTGTCTGTTAGCAAGAGAACTCCAAAAGTTTTGGACGGATTTGGATGAAATTTTCAGGAAATGTTGATACTGGCACAAGGAAGAAATGATTAATTTTTGGTGGTGATTGGGGAGGGGGGGTTGATGAAATTTTCAGGTGGTGGGGGCTGATCTGCCTTGGTGGAGGTCATTTATATGTTTCCAGTGGATGGACACGCTGGGTTTATGTTTAATTAATGATAGATTTTGCAGAAAAAAGTCACTTTTTCTTCAGTTTACTCTGTTTCTAACATAATAACCCTCAAGTTTAATCTAAGCTTTAGCGAACATCGACATGATCAGGGAAAGTGTCTGATTTTCACCTAAAAATACCTACAAAATACAGATACAAATATTAGAATAAATGGAGGTAAATGACTTCAGAAAGGTTTGAGAACTGCCATCAAAGCAGCACTGGATCTTTATGGGTTAAAGTTATTTTACGACTGGAAAAAGCTAAAAAAAAAAAAAAAAAAGAGCAAATTTAAGATATTTAATATGTATTATTATTTATATAACCCCTAGTTTTTTAATTCACTTGAAATTTTATTACCTTCACCAAAGAACAGCAGAGGTCCTGTTTTCATCAGGGTTTGTTTGTTTGTCTGTTAGCAAGAGAACTCCAAAAGTTTTGGACGGATTTGGATGAAATTTTCAGGAAATGTTGATACTGGCACAAGGAAGAAATGATTAATGATTGGTGGTGATTGGGGAGGGGGGGTTGATGAAATTTTCAGGTGGTGGGGGCTGATCTGCCTTGGCGGAGGTCTGCACTCTCAGCGTGCTTTTGTAGATATTCTATATTATAATTTTTGTTTCCAGTGGATGGACACACTGGGTTTATGTTTAATTAATGATTTATTTTGCAGAAAAAGTCACATTTTCTTCAGTTTACTCTGTTTCTAATGTAATAACCCTCAAGTTTAATCTAAGCTTTAGTGAACATCGACATGATCAGGGAAAGTGTCTGATTTTCACCTAAAAATACCTACAAAATACAGATACAAATATTAGAATAAATGGAGGTAAATGACTTCAGAAAGGTTTGAGAACTGCCATCAAAGCAGCACTGGATCTTTATGGGTTAAAGTTATTTTACGACTGGAAAAAGCTAAAAAAAAAAAAAAAGAGCAAATTTAAGATATTTAATGTGTATTATTATTTATATAACCCCTAGTTTTTTAATTCACTTGAAATTTTATTACCTTCACCAAAGAACAGCAGAGGTCCTGTTTTCATCAGGGTTTGTTTGTTTGTCTGTTAGCAAGAGAACTCCAAAAGTTATGGACGGATTTGGATGAAATTTTCAGGAAATGTTGATACTGGCACAAGGAAGAAATAATTAATTTTTGGTGGTGATTGGGAGGGGGGGTTGAAATTTTCAGGTGGTGGGGGCTGATCTGCCTTGGTGGAGGTAATTTATATGTTTCCAGTGGATGGACACACTGGGTTTATGTTTAATTAATGATTTATTTTGCAGAAAAAAGTCACTTTTTCTTCAGTTTACTCTGTTTCTAACATAATAACCCTCAAGTTTAATCTAAGCTTTAGTGAACATCGACATGATCAGTGAATTAAATACAGGAAAGTGTCTGATTTTCACCTAAAAATACCTACAAAATACAGATACAAATATTAGAATAAATGGAGGTAAATGACTTCAGAAAGGTTTGAGAACTGCCATCAAAGCAGCACTGGATCTTTATGGGTTAAAGTTATTTTACGACTGGAAAAAGCTAAAAAAAAAAAAATTAAAAAAAAGAGCACATTTAAGATATTTAATGTGTATTATTATTTATATAACCCCTAGTTTTTTAATTCACTTGAAATTTTATTACCTTCACCAAAGAACAGCAGAGGTCCTGTTTTCATCAGGGTTTGTTTGTTTGTCTGTTAGCAAGAGAACTCCAAAAGTTATGGACGGATTTGGATGAAATTTTCAGGAAATGTTGATACTGGCACAAGGAAGAAATAATTAATTTTTGGTGGTGATTGGGGGGGGGGGGGTTGAAATTTTCAGGTGGTGGGGGCTGATCTGCCTTGGCGGAGGTCTGCACTCTCAGCGTGCTTTTGTAGATATTTATTATAATTTATATGTTTCCAGTGGATGGCAAGGTTATTATCGTTAACGAAAACAAACGAAATGGCGAAAACTAGAATTGTAAAAACATTTTCGTTCACTGAAATAAATAAAAACTATAATTAAAAGAAAAAAAACGATAACTAACTGAAACTGTATTGTGTGCTTACAAAACTAACTAAAACGTCTTAAAATTCTGGATAAAATTCCCTTCGTTTTCGTCTTTGTCAATGTCGGATTGATATAAAATCGATTTATTTTACTCAAGCAATTTTAGCTGCTGGCACCATATGATATTTAACGGTCTGTCACTTGTCGTCACTTGTGGTCTAGAGTCCTCTTCTGGTCCCCACTCTACCTGGAAACATGGAGACTAAAGCTGGGAGAAAGCAGCAGAGTCCTGTCTGGGATTTATTTGAATTTGACGGTGAAGACGATAAAAGATATAAAGAAACTAAAACTAAACTAAAACTAAGCATTTAGAAAATAACGAAAACTAATAAAAACTAGCAAACCTGCTCTAAAAAATGAATTAAAACTAACTGAATTAGAGAAAAAAGTCAAAACTAAATAAAACTAAACTATAATGAAAAATCCAAAACTATTAGAACCTTGGTGGATGGACACACTGGGTTTATGTTCAGTTAATGAGATGTTTTTTCTGGAAAAGTCACATTTACCTTCATTTTCTGTTTTTGATATAATAACCCTCAAGTTTAATTTCAGCTTTTATGAACATCAATCGTGATTAGTAAATTTAATTTATATTTAATATGTAATTATAAAAAACAGCTGAAAAAGATGAAAAGCTTCTTGGATGGAGTTAAGAGGTAAGGACGGTTTCACTTGTACATGACTGAATCTGCTGTGGTCTGACTCGTCTTCATGACACTTCCACATGTTTTCAACAGGAGACCATGTGGACTGAAGACGGGAGGATCCAGAACCACTACCAACAGGAGGTCTGGACTGGACCTGTTCCACAAAAACACCCACAGACGTCCAGGTACAGAGTCAGCATGTCTGTAAAATACCAACACATGCCTTCACCTCCACCAAGGACAATGAAACATAGATACCCCAGGGAACATGTTTGGGTTTTTTTTTCTTTTCTCTCTCTCTTTCTGAGACTTATGCCTGTCACCATACTTCCTACTTAAAACTTTTTTTTTCTTTTTTTTTTCTTTTTCTGGTTTGTGCCTGCCACTTTACTTTCTAGTTAAAATAATAATAATAATAATAATAATAATAATAATAATAATAATAATAATAATAATAATAAAAATAATAATAATAATAATAATAACTAGAACTGCGAGCAGTTATGAACGGGGGCCAAGCCTCCCCGCCCACTCGGACCCCAGGCCCCACAGAGCCCACGGAAGTCGTCCCCGAAGGACGTGGGTCTGGGGCTGAGCTGGTGGAGGCTGAGCCCCGTTCATAAGGGTTTACAGTTGGAGTTAGTATTCCACCGTCTGAGCCGCTGTATTCACTGGAATGGGACAAATGCACCAGTAGAGTGGAAGGAGGAATGTGTGGGACTGGGATTAGTTGGAATAGATTACACTCACGTTGACCAATCATTACCAAACTTTACAGCTGGTCTCAGGAGTGACCACACATCATACTCACCAAATTTCATAGAAATCAGTTTAGCCGTTTAAGAAACATAAATTTCTCATTTTTGCAGCGCTCACTAGAGGCCAACATTCACAAAATTCGGCTCATACCCTCAGACTAACATGTCAACAAAGTATCTAGCATTTGGTGTTGATAGCATTTAATGTGTCTGAGATATGTAATAGTTAACATTTTTTTAGCTAGCTACAGAAATTTATTCATTTATAATTTTCGCATGTTTCGACTGAATGAAATCCTTTTGATAACTTAGTATCATGTCTATGAGAAGAGCGTAAATGCCAAAATTCACACAGATCAGATAAAATCCCAAGTAGGAGTTTCAAAAAGTAGGTTTTCCAGTTTTCGCAATTTTGCCGGAAAAAAGTCCTCCCCCAAATCTGCCTGACCACGCCCATGTGATTCAGCTGTACTCAGAGAATCTGAGGATATGAGGTTTTTTGATGTGTGATATGCAGTGTGTAAGTTATAGACCAAAATGCATATGCCTTGGTCCTATGGCCCCCTGCTGGTGGACATATATAATTGTTTGTGTCTCAGTTCCGTGCAGGGGTCTGGACCAACCCTCCAAATGTCAGCGCTCTACCATGTACGCTTTAGGCTGCAGGAACAGTTGGAGCCGGATTCCCTGCATTCACTGGAATGGGACCAATGCATTAGGAATGCAAAAGGAGGAATGTGTGGGACTGGGATTTGTTGTAATAAATTACACCCACGTTGACCAATCATTACCAAACTTTACAGCTGGTCTCAGGAGTGACCCCACATCATACTCACCAAACTTCATGTGAATCAGACCAACTTTTTTGTGACTTGATATTTCTCTGTTTATAGCGCCCCCTATTGTCTGATTTGTACCAAATTTGGCACAGAGCCTCTGGATGACTTCTAAAATAAGTATATTAAGTTTGATGTTGATAGCATATACTTTGTCAAAGATATGCAACAATATGTGTTTTTTCGCTAGCAAAAAAATTTGTCCATTTATAACTAGCAAATTTTTTACAGCAGCAAACTGATTGTCATAACTTTAGATCAGAAGCCTCTGAAGATTGTCTGTGCAAAGTTTGAAGCCAATGGGGCTTAAACCCTAGTAGGAGTTCTAAAAAGTATGTTTTCGATATGTAGCGACTTAGAAAGAAAAATATGCAGCGGAAATGGGCGTGACCTATGTCAGAAGACTCATCTCTATCCAAGAAATACAAAGATGTAAAATTTGTGAATGTGTCATTTAAAATGTGGAAGTTAGAGGCAAAAACGCATATTTGTCTGTTATAGTGCCACCTAGTGGAGTACATCCACAGTTTTTGCTCTGGTAGATCTGTGTCCTATTCTATAGGGTCCATAGAAATTTCACAGCCCTCAGCAGAACAGTTCAGCTGTAGGAAATGTTTGTTGTTTAACTTGTAATAAGCCACGCCCACATTGTTCAGCCACACCTACCTTAGAGGTATGGCCTCAGGAAAGGCCCTTCATCATACCCACCAAATTTCGTAGAAATCGGTGCAGCTGTTTCAGAGATATAAATTTTCCACATTTCCAGCGCTCCCTAGGGGCCAAAATTCACCAAATTTGGCTTATACCCTCACAGTCACAATACAACAAAAGATCTGATATCTGGTGTTGATAGCATATACTTTGACCGAGATATGTAACACTTAACATTTTTTTAGCTAGCTAGAGAAATTTGTTCATTAATAATTTGCACATTTTTCAACTGAACAAAATTCTTGTTATAACTTTGAATCAGGTCCATGAGAAGAGTGTATGTGCCAAAATTCACACAGATTGGACAAACTCCCAAGTCGGAGTTCGAAAAAGTAGGTTTTTCAGTTTTTGCGATTTTGCGCAGAAAAAAGTCATGGTGGAAATGGGCGTGGCCTATCTCATGTGATTCAGTAGTATTCAGGAAATCCGACGATGTAAGGTTTTTGAATGTGTGATACACGGTCTGGGAGTTATAGACCAAAATGCATTTTCCTTGAGTAGAGCGCCACATGCTGGTGGATATATGTGCATTTTTGCGTCTGAGGTCCCTGCAGGGGTCTGGACCAACCCTCAAAATTGCACCACCGTACCATGTATGGTTTAGGCTGCAGTAACAGTTTTATCAACGGAAGAATAAAAATAAAAATCCGTACAAAAACAATAGGGTTCCACAGCACCGCTGGAACTGTGGAACGCGTATGCTGGCATACACGTCCTCCAGTCCCCACGGGCTTGGCCCCCTAATAACTTTATTTGTGTAGCACCTTTAAAAACAAAGTTTACAAAGTGCTTTGACAGAGGGCACAACAGCACGATACACGAAGCAAGTAAAAACACTAAAACAGAAGCAACACAATTAGAGAGATGTATGAACAAGTTGATCATCAAACAGGATCAAATTTAAAAATTGAAATTAAAAATTAAGGTTAAAAAGGCAGTAGACATCACATAAAAGCAAGTCTATAAAAATGTGTTTTAAGAAGTGATTTAAAAGATGTCACTGATTCCGCAAGCCTTATCTCCTCGGGCAGGCCGTTCCAAAGTCGAGGGGCCCTGATGGAAAATGCCCGGTCACCCTTAGATTTAAGCCTCGACTTTGGAACAGCCAGGAGCCCTCTGCCCACCCGAGGATCTAAGGCTGCGTACTGGCTCGTAGTCAACTAGCATTTCTTCTATATAACTTGGGGCCAGGCGCATTCGAGCTTTAAAAGTGATCAGTAAAATCTTAAAATCAATTCTAAAACAAACAGGGAGCCAGTGGAGGGATGCAAGGATAGGAGTGATATGATGTTGTCTGTTAAAACCAGTGAGAAGCCTAGCTGCTGCGTTCTGGACCAGTTGGAGGCGAGACAGTGATTTTTGGCTGATGCCGGACAGAAGTGAATTACAGTAGTCAAGTCTGCTGAATATGAATGAGTGGATGACTGTTTCCAGGTCGTGGTGTGGGACTATTGGTTTGATTTTGGAAATAGTTCGTATCTGGAGAAAACAGGATTGGATGACTTTATTTATATGTACTTGGAAGGAGAGGTCTGAGTCTAACATTACCCCGAGATTTCTTGCGGTGGGAGTAATGTTTGAGGAGAGGGGACCGAGGCTATTTTTTTATTGCAATGGTGGAATTTAGTGGACCGAACAGTAGGACTTCTGATTTGGAGCTGTTTAGTTGAAGGAAGTTCTGGGCCATCCAACGGCTTACATCATTGAGGCAGTCGGACACAGCAGCTAGGCTTCTGGGGTCATCCGGTCTCAGGGGCAGGTATATCTGTGTGTCGTCCGCGTAGCAATGAAAGGAGACGTTGTGGCGTTTAAAAATCTCACCAAGTGGGAGCATATAAATAGAAAATAAAATCGGGCCTAAAACTGAACCCTGCGGTACACCAAATGTTTTTTGTTTTTTTTTCCTTTTTTTTGGACTTAAGTCTTGTTAAACTTACAGAACAAATACTTCTTTTACGGTTAATTGTCAGTAATTTTATCTTGTTTTATTATTATTTTACAGTATTAAACTTTAAATTAACAGTTTAATCTCATAAATAGAAAGGAAATATTTGTGAAATTACGATACATTTGCAAATGTATTTTAACAATCTGTGAAAAAAGAAAAAAAAAATCTTTGTTTTTCTGGTTATTACCTCCGCCAAGGAGGTTATGTTTTTGCCAGGGTTTGTTTGTTTGTCTGTTTGTTTGTTTGTTTGTTTGTTTGTTTGTCTGTCTGTTAGTGTGCAACATAACTCAAAAAGTTATGGACGGATTTGGATGAAATTTTCAGGGTTTGTTGGAAATGGGATAAGGAAGAAATGATTAAATTTTGGTGGTGATCGGGGGTGGGGGGGCCCACGGGGGGGGGGCGCAGACCAGAAAATTTCATCAAAATCTGTCTATAACTTTTTGAGTTATGTTGCACACTAACGGACAGACAAACAAACAAACACACAGACAGACAAACAAACCCTGGCAAAAACATAACCTCCTTGGCGTGGGGGGGGCCCACGGGGGGGGGGGGGGCCACTGATCAGCCTTGGCGGAGGTCTGCGCTCTCCGAGTGCTTCTAGTTCAGTTACAGTTTTTCCGTGTTATTTTACATTTGACGTGTAAAATCACACTCTATTTTTGTCATTTCACTGATATTTTCCTGTATCTTAAAAGTACGGGAAAATTCTGTAAAATAAACAGTGAAAAGTTTGTTAAATTACGGATTTTTTTTTTTACAGTGTGGGAAATTTCTCCTACCCCTTCATTTGTAGCGTGGTGCTGATAAATCTGTGTTTTGAAGTCCAAACAGCCCTCCGCCTTAACACTTCCCCTCCGACTCATGGAGAATCGGAACACCCCTACCCCTTCACATGAACACGCGAAACAGAGGGGTAAGGGGGAGGGGCCAAAGGGGGTGAGTTGGGATTGGGCCATTGTGTCAACACAGTCTGACTGGTTCATTCCCTCAGACACTTTTCAGTATTTGCTCACACTGAAACCCCTCTTGATAGCATCTTTCATAGGGTTTGTATGTGTGTTTATTCTTCTGCACAGAAATATTGACTTTTCTGTGATTCTGAGGGTCAACACAGGCTGGACCCACACTCACAGAAGTGCAATAAAACCAGCCAAACTCACACTTCTGGGGCGGAGAATGTTCCATTTGGAGTAAGAACCAACTGAGCTGTTCACATGAAACCTGTCAAACTGTGAATACTGTCAGATTTGGGATATTAGTGGAATATTAAACACAGTGGATGATGGCATCTTCACATACAGGATGGGGAAGCAAAATTTACAATATTTTGAGGCAGGGATTGAAAAACAGTGTATGACCAATTAGTTTATTGAAAGTCATGAGAATTTATTTGCCACAAGAAAATTTACATAATAGAAAATGTTTTTATTCTACAGGGTGGGGAAGCAAAATTTACAATGAACATTTAGTTGTTTTTTCTCAGCAGGCACTACGTCAATTGTTTTGAAACCAAACATATATTGATGTCATAATCATATCTAACACTATTATCCATACCTTTTCAGAAACTTTTGCCCATATGAGTAATCAGGAAAGCAAACGTCAAAGAGTGTGTGATTTGCTGAATGCACTCGTCACACCAAAGGAGATTTCCAACAATAGTTGGAGTGTCCATAAGACTGTTAGAATGGAAGAAGAGAATGACTATGAGCAAACTATTACGAGAAGTCGGAGATACTATTAAAGAAGAATGGAGAAGTTGTACCACAATATTTGCGGAACAATTGGGCCAGTTTCAGGAAAGTATTGAGAAAGAAGGCTTTCAATAAACTAATTGGTCATACACTGTCTTTCATCCCTGCCTCAAAATATTGTAATTTTGCTTCCCCACCCTGTACAAAGTATTGGAGGTGCGGTACGTTTTGATTGATATGGTAGTTGGGAGCAACAAATGGGAAGTGGCAATTCCCTTTGTTTATCTGGGGGCTATAAAAAGAAATGGTACGATTCAAAAGTTACTGCATTACCACGATGCCTCGCCTTAACGATGATCTGAGAGAACTCGCCATTGGTACGCTTGATGCTGGTTTAACGGCTCGCAATTTTGCCAGATGTCTGCAAGTGCACGAGTCCACCTCAGTATAATGGAAAGAAGAGAATGACTATGAGCAAAACTATTACGAGAAAGTCTGGAAGATACTATTAAAGAAGAATGGGAGAAGTTGTCACCCCAATATTTGAGGAACACTTGGGCAAGTTTCAGGAAGTTATTGAGAAAGAAGGAGGACACATAGAATAAAAACATTTTCTATTATGTAAGTTTTCTTGTGGCAAATAAATTCTCATGACTTTCAATAACTAATTGGTCATACACTGTCTTTCAATCCCTGCCTCCAAATATTGTAAATTTGCTTCCCCACCCTGTATGTGTCCTCCTCCTTTCTTAATTTGGTGCGACGAGTGCATTCAGCAAATCACACACTCTTTGACGTTTGCTTTCCTGATTACTCATATGGGCAAAAGTTTCTGAAAAGGTATGGATAATAGTGTTAGGTATGATTATGACATCAATATATGTTTGGTTTCAAAACAATTGACGTAGTGCCTGCTGAGAAAAAACAACTAAATGTTCATTGTAAATTTTGCTTCCCCACCCTGTACACTATACCGGGGGTGTCAAACTCATCTTCTTTCAGGGGCCACATTCAGCCCAGTTTAATCTGCAGTAGGCCAGACCAGTCAAATAATAGCGCGACAACCAATAAATAATGACAACTCCAAATTGTTTTAGCGCAAAAAATAACATTCAATTATGCCAATATTTACACTTACAAATAGGGATGTCCAATATTGGCTTTTTTTTTTTTTTTTTTTTAATATCTTTTTATTTCACACAGGAGAATCCTCCAAATACAGTACAAACATAGTCATACTGGGTCTCACTTTTTACAATTCTCCTTTGTGCGTTCTTCCCACCTCCCATCCCTTAAGACATAAATCAACTAAACACACACAAAAGTAACAAGCCAAAAATATACATATCTATAGAAAGATAAATAAACAAATACATCATAATAATAATTAAATAAAAATAATAATACTAAAAAAAAAAAATAAATAAATTCATCATCATCCTCACAAAAACATTAATAAGGGTAACAACATAAGCATGAACATAATTATGCATACTGTAACATAAATAGCAATAATAGGGCAGTATTCGTTATCTACAAACTCAAACTTTCTCCATACCAGAAAGCAGAGGCAACCAAAATTCATTAAGAGATGGCCCCGATTGTATTTGTCCAAAGTCAGTTTCTCTAAAGGTAAAAGAGAAGACAGTTGTTCATGGAAGATCTTAAAAGATGGAGGGGAGTCATTCTTCCAAAATAGAAGTATGCATTTCTTTGCGAAGTAAGTGATCAGAATTAATATCCTGCATTTTTTTATGATCTAACTGTAACTTATATGTGTCATTTAATAAATACAGACTGCTGCTTTAATCAAATTGTAAATCCAAAACCGATTGAGTAAAAGAGTGAATTGAGCTCCAATAACTTTTTAAAAGGTCGCAGTCCCAGAACATATGCAATGAATGTCCCTTCCATCTTTTTGCATCTATGACACACTGATGAGATATCCCTTGATATTCTATGCATTTTATTGGAGTTAGGTAGATTTTGTGTATGAATTTAAAATTGGCTTCCTTAATTTTATTACTTGTGAAAGAAAAATTAATTCTTCACAGATGTTTAACCAAGCATTATCTTCTAATGTTCTGCCTAACTCCTTCTCCCAGATTTTCGATATTGGTTTTTTTTGCCAAAAACCGATATGCCGATATTGTCCAACGCTTAATTTCCGATTCCGATATCTACCGATACCGCTGCCGATATATGTGGGATATTAACCCTTTCATGCATAGTGGTCACTCCAGTGGACAGTTATTCTCCAGTTGTTCTCTTGTATATTCATGGATTTTGTTGTTTAGTTCCATATCAACCAACACAGTGGACGCCTATGCATCATCCCATACACTGCAGTTCATGCCATTACTGTAACTTTGCTGTTCTAGATAAATGTGATCTGCACTAACATGTTTGAGTGTTAAAAAAAAAATGGTAATTGTGATTAGACTGTAATTAACAGGGTTTTGTTTTTTTTTTGTTTTTGGGAGTTTTTTTTTTTGCATATCATCTCCATGAAGTGAGTAATAACTAGTGTTAGAGTATGTTAAAATGTGAGAAAACATCAGATTAGCAGCATTAAAAATGTTTTTATTTCATAGTTCTCATACAGTATATCAATAAATTCATGTTTCTGTGCTTCTAAAATTAAATGCATGATGTCCAGCTGAGTGGACATTTTGTAACTCCATGAAAAATAAGTTCATAAAATTCAATCCCTTTTTTTTTTCATGCCTAAAGAGGAATAAAAACACTCAGGAAAAAAAAAATCTTGATTATGGTTCTCATAATTCATGCATGAAAGGGTTAAACTAATTTTAGGTAACATCACATATCTCCTGTCATGGAATTAACACATCATGCCTAATTTTATTGTGATGCCCCATTGGATGCATTCTCAAATGCAACAACGCTTTCAAAATGTAAACACTGTCTGTGCAAAGAATACATACAGTGATCCCTTATTTTTCGCGGTTAATGGGGACCGGCGCCCCCCACGAAAATCGAAAATCTGCGAACTGGAGCCGGAGCCCCCCGAGCCTATCCTAGACCTAGGTACATGTACGTATGTATCTATAAATAGTATATAAGTACTGCAAATGTAAAAATTATGAAATAAATGAGATATATATAAAAGAAAACAATGATTAGTACATGTTTACATGCATATATATAGATCGGATACATGTACATGTACGTACTGTAAAACATCTGAAAGTAAAGAATGTAGAAAGTAAACAAAACACACACACACATGCATACGTACTAACAGTTGATACGTACTCTCTCCTCTCTTCATTCGTGACGCTTATCCATCGTATACGTACACACGAACACACGCACATCTACTCCCAGCTCTCTTTTCCTCTCATACGCACAAGAAACGAATCAGTTCTCTCTCTTTGGTCTCGAGCATCAACACACACAAACACGTACTTGGGCATGCATGAACTGACATTTCTACATTTTCTCTCTCTCTCTCTCGCTCGGGGTAAGCGGTTGCTGGGCCGTCTGCGTTTCTCGTGTTGCTTACAGGAGGCTGTGAGTTATCGTTTGACGTTTCGCTGGCAGCTGCGGCCTCTCGTCTGCTGTGGGGTGGATTTTCACGGAATTTCCACGATTTTTTCTTGATTTTTTATTTTTTGATGAATATTTCTGAAAAATCCGCGAATAACTAAAACCGCGGAACTTAAAGCGCGAATTGGCAAGGGATCACTGTATTTCAACTTAAGTTGTGGAAAAAATGCCATATTTATTTATTTTCTCTCCCTCCCTCCATGAATCTATTACAGTGTGGCATCTCTACTGTACAATTTAGAAAACTGCACATTTCTTTCAGCTACAAACAATGCTTCATTTATGCGTCGGTAAATGCCGGTGAAATCAAGGCATTATTTTATCGGTTTTAATGATAGGCACAAAAACCGATAACGATATTCACCAATATTAAATTTTTATCCCAATATCGGGCCGATAATATCGGTGGGCCGATATTATCAGACATCCCTACTTACAAAGTATCCAAACAAAAAGGATGTGAATAACCTGATAAAAGGAGAATTTAAGAAATATAAGTAGAATTTTATCAATATTATGCCTCGACTTATCATTTATACATATGCACAAAACATTTAGTCACAGGCAGAAAATTAAAATTGCACTTAATTTTCTTCATTTTGTTCAAGTTATTCACATGTTATTGTTAAAGGATAGTTTGTTAATGTAAACATTTTCACAATTTAATGTTTTTTGCACTAAATCAAAGAGAAAAATTGGTGCTGTCATTATTTATAGGTTCTTATGATATTATTTTTGAGTTTGATGCCCTAACTTGCACTTTGCAAATTCATCCTGCGGGCTGGTTTTGGCCCCCGAGCCACATATTTGACACCTGTGCACTATATGGACAAAAGTATTGGGACACGTTGAATTCAGGTGTGTTTTTTTCTAACTGGTATGATACAAAACAATAATGATAAATGTCATAATATAATATAATATTATAATAAGTATAATTGCATTGTTTTGGTTAGTTTGATTTTAATTGTAATCTTTGTTTCCAAAATGCCTCAGAGATGGTTTTTATTTAATTTCTCTCAACATTTATTTTATTTTATTTTTTTATTCATAACTATGATTTTAAATGTTCTACCTCTAAATTTCTACAATATTTTTCATGCTCTGACTGTAATAATAATTTTCTACCACATCTAACCATCTACTTTCTTCACATCTCGCTTAGGAAGAAAAATCTCCCATTAAACTTGAAGGAAATACTGATGTTTTTATCTCAAATCAGCATGAACAGGACATCCTACCGCTGTAGGCATGTGTCCCAATATTTTTGTCCATACAGGTTATATATGTCAATGTTAAAAAAACAAGAAAAGCACTCGGAGAGCGCAGACCTCCGCCAAGGCAGATCAGTTGAAAAATAGATCGAAGTTTAGATTTTTTTAAATGAATTTTTAAAATCTTTTGTTTTTCCTCCATTTTCATATAATGGATGAAATTTAAAATGTCTGTAGCAGCAAAACTATTCGCTGAATTCACACCCAAATTAGGTTATAGATTGCCAATGATGCAGAATAGATGTGATTACATTTTGGGAAAAATAGGTCAAAGTTTTGATTTTTTATGAATTTTAAAATCTTTTTTTCTCCCATTTACTTATAATGTGCAAATTTCCCACGTCTATAAAATCAACAATTTGTTTCAACTTACTTCAGGACTTGGCACATATACAGAGGCAGTTGATTTGCTGACATCAGTACACGCACAGACATGACGACATCAGCTGGATCGATGCAAAATAAGCTACAATATGTGCAAGGGGCGGGGTTTGTTGTGCCTGGCACCACTTGTTAATACATGTAATGCATTCTGTGGTTGTAGAAAACATTTATAAATCCCTGCATTATTTTTTTTATCCAAATGTCTGTAAATACAACAACTGTCTCACAACATTTCTACCTTTTACTTTTCCTGTTCCAGGTTTTTCTACCTCAAACTGAACCTCTTAGGACACAGCGTATTGCATTTGCTGAGACTAAAATATTGAAAAAACAACAGACCAACGACACTGAGGTAAGATTTAATCGAGCAACAGAATTATCACCCATTTGCTGTACACGTCTTGTGTCTGCACATAAGAAAAACGACTGATACAACAAACATCGGGCCGTTTAGAGCTGAGAAAAGGCCTGAAAAAAGCTTAAAAACCTCCCTGGACAGGACAAAAAAACCCCCAAAAACAAACGCAAGGAGAATTTCCTCCTCGCTACAACATCTGTAAAGTCAACAAGCAGCACAATTGTAGGAAAATATCATACAAAGTGAAATTACCCACATTCACTGGAGCTGCACTTAAGACGAAAGCATCACGAATATGTAAAAACAGTTCAACCCTTGTATGTGTGATGTCCTGTTTTCAGAACGATCATGCATCTGTAACATATGCTCTTATCTGTCATGTGCAGTGACTGTAATAAAGCTGTTATTCGGTTAATGAGGGAAACCAGGTCACATGGAACTGCTGTGACTGTGCTTCAACCACCAGGTCTGTAGTGGTAACGAACATTCACCGCTAAATATCTGTTTATTTAACCCTCCGGTATCCTGTCCACCAAGGCCCTTACTAAGTACTAAGTGTGCCTTTTTGGCACACTAGTGGAATAATGTCAAAACATTTTCATACAGTTTGTTTTTAATTATTTTACACTTTTTTTCTATTTCATCAACTTGAGCCGTAAATAAAAATACCAAATACTCAATAATTGTCACATTTTTTTAACCCTTTAAATGCTGTGTTTGTAATGTAAACAAACCATTTTTTTTGGATGCAAAAAACACAAAATTTTTTATTTTTTTCAATACCACTACATAAAAAGTGGATCACATATTATTAGATTTTTTCATCCTGGCATATGTCAATGATTAACTCCAACATTGGTTAATTTGCATTATTATTTTTGGCGTTAGGTCAAATGTTCAAAAATACTAGCATCTGTCACCAAGTGTGCCCAAATGGCACACCTATAAATCAACTATTAAATATTATATGTTGATTTATTTTTCTGCTCTAACTTGATTTTATTTTTGTAAATCAAGGTCAGCCCTAATCATCATCAATAATCATTCATTTTCAATTTTTTTTTAACCCTTTAAAACCATCTCTTTTCATCATGATGTCACTACATTTTTTGATGCAAAAAACACAAAATATGTGGGTTTTTTTTCAATATACTACATAAAAATTGGATCACATATTATTTGATTTTGCAGCCTGGCATATGTCAATGATTAACTCCAACATTAACAACGTTAATAAATTAATTTAGACCGTCACCTCTCAAATGAGCCCAGATATCAGTAAAAGCAGGATTTATGCCTTAATGGCTTTCGGATCAAAAACAGTAGTTATAATGGAAGAAATAGTGCGTTTTAGGCACACTTGGGAGACAGGTACTAGTCTGTAATTTCTTTTGTTTACAATGTGCACATTTTAGTGGTGGCCAGAATTTTAAAGATCATGCAAAAATGAACAACTTTTGAATTCTAACCTCATTTAAATTGTGAAAAATATAATATGAAGTTTTTAACACAAAGTGCAAAGTGTGCCTAAAAAGCTCACCCGGATACGGAGGGTTAGATGTTTCTCAGAACTGTAATGTATGAACAGGTGATTTTTCAACAATGCAGACTTGTGCTGCAAATATGTCATTTGTTACATTCCTCGTTTGGTGTTGTGCATCAGAATATGGATGTACAGTCACGGAAAAAATTATTAGAATAAAATCAAAAGTCATCAAACAATAGTTATGCAATCCAGTACTAACTCCTGTGTGTAATCATGTGACTAAAACAGACAGAAAAGAAAACCTGGATGTCTAAAAGCACTGTTTTGGTCATAAGCTATTGATGTAAGAACTGAAGTGATTTTGGTTTTTTACCAAGAAAACCATGAAAATGGATAAATATCAGCTCTGAAATAAACTACAATGAGCTATTTTGTTGTTTTTCATTATATTGTCCAAACAAATGTACCTTTAGGTTGTTACCAGCTTAAAAGGAACAGAAATTGAAGAGAAAAACAAGGGTGGTCTAACATTTTTTCCACAACTATAAGTGTTGACATCTCGACCTCCAAAACTTCCCAAGGAGCTGTTGTTAGTGAGGAACCGACTGAACCTGGAGATCTTCTTAAATGGCTTTCACATTGATTCAATTAGAACGTACCACTATGTGGACAAAAGTATTGGGACACATTGACTTCAGGTGTTTCTTTTCCAACAGGGGTCTGGGATACAAAACAATAATGATAAATGTCATTATATAGTTTTATAGTGGAATAAATATCATTGCATTGGTTAGTTTTGTTTTAATTATCTTTGCTTCCGAAAATGCCTCAGAGATGGATTTGACTTAATTTCTGTCAACATTGAAACCCGTTCACATGCACACCAATACTCCGATTATTATCTATTTTGGGGAATTATCCGATTATTCAAGTGATGATGTAACAGGATAATCTGATCGTCTTATCTGATAACGGCAGTAATCTGATTATGAGAAATCGGATTAACACACCTAATTTCTTCCCCAAACTCCGATGTCTTCATGCATGTATACAGGTTAATCTGATTTTTTTTTCCTTTTTTTTTATTATTACATCTGTGCATGTGGAAAAAAATCAATATAAACAGAAGTTACGCAGGTGACACCTTGAGCCTAAGGAAAAAATTAAACAATGAAATGAAATGAAGTATAGTAGCAACATGTGACCTATTTTGTAGTCTCATTAGCTCCTCCCACATTAGGACAGCTAATGCTGACACCGTAGGCGTTACCATGGTCACCAAGACAAGACCGGATGGTTTGAAAATGACGAAATTTTAAAAAGGAAGTTTACGTCTTGTGTCATAAAATACGTACATACTCTGAAAGGAATCAAATAGTGGACTGAAACACATAAACCAGGGTTTTTCGATTATCACGTTTCTGAAGTGCATGTAAACACATCGCATCTGATTACAGTAAATATACGATTACTCCCAGTTATCGGATTTTTATAGTCATGTAAACGGGCTCATCAATATTTTTTTTCTTTTTTTTTTTTTTATCCATGACTATAATTTTAAATGTTCTGACTCAAAATTTCAAAAATATTTTTCATGCTCTGACTGTAAATATAATAATTTTCTACCCCAATTTTCAACATCTACTTTCTTCACATCTCACTCAGGAAGAAAAATATTCTATTAAACTTTAAGGAAATATCGATGTTTTTATCTCAAATCAGCATGAATACGACATCTTACAGCTGTAGACATGATGTGTCCCAATATTTTTGTCCATATTGTTTACAAACATAAATATTTGCTTCAAGTTTAATTGGAGATTTTCCTTCCAAAGAGAGATGTAGAGAAAGTAGATGGTTAGTTGTGGTAGAAAATTATTATTTTTACAGTCAGAGCATGAAAAATATTTTATAAATTTCGAGTCAGAACATTTAAAATCATAGTCATGGATAAAAAAAAAACAACACCAAAAATCAATATTGACAGAAATTAAGTCAAAACCATCTCTGTGACATTTTGGAAACTAAGACTTTTATCCCAATATAAAACTATATTATAACATTTATCATTATTGTTTTGTATCCCAGACCCCTGTTAGAAAAGAAACACCTGAATTCAACGTGTCCCAATACTTTCGTCCATATAGTGTACATCAGTTGTACCAATATATGGAAAAATTGCTCTGGAAATGAGGCACTGTGTCGTGCATGGATATCAAAGCAGAAAACAGATTTCCACCAAGTGTCCAGATGTCAGTTTTGTGCTTCCACTAAAACACCTGCAAATATTGACATGAAAATAGATGGCTTTAATATCTATCTATCTATATATGTATATTAAATATATTTGTAGCTGTTTTTTTTTTTTTTTTTAATAACGTACCTGAACTTTGATTCTATTGTAATTTTTATAAGAATATTTGTGAAGACTCAGCTTCTCCTGTAAATATATGTTTGCAGAAATCTAAAAAAAAAAAAAGATCCCAGGGTTGAAAATAAACATGCTCCTGCTGTAAATATAGACCGTATATAAAACACAGAACAACGCAACGTCATTTCATGTGTGGATGTTGTATACAATGATTAAGTATATAAAGTCAGGTCCATATGGATTTTAAAATTATGTACAGAGTTGCTCAAAAATAACACTGCGCCTTATAATCTTCACATGCTGCAGCTGATAGTTTACATTATAGCTTTGTTAGCTTAGCTCGGTTAGCTTAGCTCTGTTTATAGACAGAAAACAGACACAGTAAAACCACAGATAACCTTCGTTTGTTTGGAATCGTTCCAAAACAAGGTCAGAACTGTCCGCGATTTAGTCTGAACCGTGGATCAACAAATGGAAACTTAGCAAAGAGAACTACATCCCATAATAACTTTATACCTTCATAAGCCTCAGAATCAAACATTTCATCATCAATCCCTATTCTTTTCATTTCTATCTGTGCCCAGTGGAGAAAACAACAAAAATGCTTTTAGCTTTTATTACGTCGTCACTGTTTTTGAATCTAAAAGTTGTTTCTTAATGGTTCTCATCCATCTGTTTTGGTTGAAGGCCCCTTTGGGTGTTAGTTTTTCTCGACTGACTCACTACTCCCTCTAGTGGTCATACAAATCCTCTGGTGTGAACATACAACTTCATAGCTTCGTATTCTAAATACTCTAATGATAAGTTTAGGTAGTTTTTTTAACATTTGAAAACATAAATACTACATACAGACACTTTAAGTCAGGGGTGTCCAACATACGGCTCGGGGACCAAACCAGGCCGCAAAGAGTCCAATCCGGCCCATGGGACCAATTTGTAAAATGCACAAATTACACTGCAGATATTATTTTAGGGGCCATTTGAAGCCCTACTTTTGTCACAAGTGGGTCAAGGTTATTATTATTAACGAAACTAACGAAATGATGAAAACTAGAATTGAAAAAAACATATTCGTTAACTGAAATAAATAAAAAGTATAATTAAACAAAAAAAACGATAACTAACTGAAACTGTATTGTGTACTACAAAACTAACTGAAACGAATAAAAATTACGGATGAAATTCCCTTCGTTTTCGTCTGTTCGCATGTCGGATTGATGTGAAATCCATTTATTTTGCTCGGTACAGTTTTAGCGCTGGCACGGTCCGTCGCTTCTCGTCACTTGTCGTTTTAGACTCATCTTCTGGTCCCCACTCTACCTGGAAACATGGAGACTAAAGTTGGGAGGAAGCAGCAGAGTCCTGAATGTGACTATGACAGCGAGGAATATAAAAAAAAATGAAAAAAACTAAAACTACAATAAACTGAACTAAAACTACGCATTTAGAAAAAAAACGAAAACTAATAAAACTAGCAACCTGCTCTAAAAACTAATTAAAACTAACTGAATTAGAGAAAAACAAAAAGTCCAAACTAAATAAAACTAACTATAATGAAAATCCCAAACTGTTAGATGCCAAACATTTTCATCATGTAATTTAACTTTTCTTACTGTTATTATTTTACTGGTCTGGCCCACATGAGTTTATATTGGACTGTATGTAGCCCCTGAACTAACATAAATTTGACACCCCTGCTTTAACAGTAACTGTATCCCCTGTTCTGAGTCTAATGCAGCGATTCTACTACGTGGAACTGGCTTGACTCGGCTCGACTGGGTACTAGGTCTATTCCTGGAGACCGTTTTGCATTACAGGATAATACCGCCTTTACAGTACCTGACCGTCACAGCAATGCGGCGCGTTACTTTCCATGTCATCTGCTCGGAGAGTCGCTGATAAACTCGCTCGTTGCGTGTTGTCTCGTCAAACTCATGCTCAATTCTTTACATTGACCGCCAAAGACTGAATCTCCTGACTGAATTGGTTGTAGTTGTCGTGTGTCATCATGTGGATTAACCTACCGCTACATTTACTGTAAACTTCCGCATTTAGTTTTTGTAAAAGGGCAGGTCACAGAGAAACTCTCTGACCAATCAGTGGTCTGCCGTGTTTACACGTCACAGTTTAGTATCTGGTCCCAGTCCTGGAACCTCGGCGGAGGTGATACCAAGAAGCTAGTATCGGGTACCAGATTCCAGGTCCTTTTTCATAATGGAAATGCAAAAAGGCTGAGTCGAGCCGAGCCGGTACCACGTAGTGGAAACGCGGCATAAGGCCAATCCCAATTCACCCCTTACCCCTACCCCTTGGCCCTTGCACTTGGCACTACCCTTGTAATGGAGTTGCAAGGGGTAAGGGTTGAAACATTCCCCTGTGAAATGGGATAACCCTCGAGACCCGTTTATGTTATCGATGCCGCTATAACAGATGCGACCATTTGTTTCCGAAATAATTCCCCCTACAGTCAGCCAGCCGTACAAACCGTCTCTGTCGCATGGGCTTTGGTCATCTTTTTGTGGCTATCAACGGCAAAACCGCAGAAATAGAATCTATAACACATTGAAACGGCATTAAACAGTCGATCAAATGATTAAAAGTAGGGTAGGAGATGTTTTCCTGGACCATTTTTTACTATGTTGCTTAAAATCCCCTTCACACCCTGATTGCAACCACTAATTAAATACTCTAACACAAAAAATAAAAAAATGTTAGTCACCTGTGGAACGGACAGGACTGAAAAAAACACCATCCAATCATCTTTAACCGGCCCATCGAAAGTGATATGTCTATCAAACTCAACTGCCATTTGTCCTCCCCCCTCTGCGTGTACCCAGCGTTATGCACGAATCGTACATTCTCAGAGGTTGTGGAGCACTTGTACAGGAAATGAAGCCAGAGCCAGAGCTTGACTATATAGTTATACAGTCTACTCTCGTTAAACCGCCCGCCTGTTATACCGCCATTTTCGCTCACCGCCGGACCACAACCAATTGCACAAAAATCCCCAATGGCATTATTCCATTAGCTACCGCCATTTCCGCCTATCGCCATCCGCCAGCCCAGTTCCATGCACAAACAACACTTATACCATTGATTTCCCGACCGTTATACCGCCAGCGTGATTGCCATCGGTACACATAAATTTTAACAATGCACTGAAACAAACGCGCCAGACGCTGATCGCTGACAAGCTACGAGTAGGTCTACGGAACGGCCACCGTTCATTTATCGCAGAACATCAGTAGGTCAGGATGTCGGGAAGAGGACGTGGGATTAAGCCAAAGCACTCAAGATGATGGGTGTCATTTCCCGACCACGGTATAATAATGCTTAAATGTTTCCCCACTTTAAATGATCCCTTACAACATAACAGAATCAAGATTTATTTAGAAACGCAATTATAACGGGTTAACGGAGGCAGCATAGACATCATATAGTAAGACATGCACATTATGGACGCAACCCGTTGTAAACGCCATTTTCGCTATACCGCCAATTTGGCCGTGAATGGAAGTTGGCGGTATAATGAGAGTAGACTGTATTAGGATGGAGCAGTTAATCAGCAAAGTGTTTTGTCAGTAACATAAACCATAGGGAATGTAATTGTTAGCCAGATAGGTATGAAGACCTGAATTCAGAGGTATGTGTGCATCCGCGACCAGGAAGGGGGGTGCGCAATTGATGCTGCACAGCACTCGTGGACCACAGGAACAAGCATTGCGCGAACGGACAGGACTGAAAAACACCATCTAATATTTCAACCGGCCCATCGAATGATTGAATGGTGATATGTCAATCAAATTCACTGCCATTTGTCCTCCCCCCTCTGCAAATTACAATCTGGTACTCTGGAGGCGTGGCTTCAGGGAGTAAGTCTGAAAAGAAAGGGGTTTGGACATTTGAATTGCGTATTTTTAAAATGTAGCTTGCTCGAAACCGTTTTTCCAGGATCTCCTACCTTACCTTTAAGTTGTTTACGAAGGAATACGTATATTTGTGTGTTTCTTTCGTCACACTACTGCACTTTTTTGCTGTGTTCACCTCCATTTTTGCTGATGATTGGAACAGAATTATGGGGAGATTTCTCATACGTGGTCCTGAAAAATCTCCGTTTCGAGCGCAAAATGGAGGAGTAGGGGAAAGGGGAGGGCCAAGAGGTGGAATTGGGATTGGGACTAATTGTTATTGTTGTACTTTTTTTATATTATTTTTTTAGAGCTTAAAAAAAAAGTGACATAGAGTATCTCCAGGTCTGGGAGCCATCACCCACGTCTGAACCATACGTGGCTTCTACGTGGTTTAAATCAGATTTCGATCAGATTGACTACCAATAACAGGACCCATCTTACAGAGGCAATATCTCTTTAGGTTTACACTTATAAAATGTTTTCCACTTTAAAGCTGCGGGAGACTTTCGTGCCAATTTTCATCAAATCTGTAAAACCCCAGTCATAGCCGAAGTATCACGAATCTTTACGTCTTTCTTTGATTACTCACCTGAATCTCTTGCATTACAGTGAACAATTTCTTAGTGCCATCCACCATAAACAAAACCCATGTGTTTACTTTCAGACCGGGAGGTAACTCGGCATCTTTGGAATTTTGTTGCAACGTGCATTGTGGGAAACCGAGGCTCGTGCAGCCGCCTGACAGCAGCAGCTGCTAAAGACAACGTGGAACTGGCAGGAGCTCCCTTCCCTCTATGCATATTCCTCCAGCCGTTTCCGCTGTTTCCGCGTCGTGTTTGTTTCATCCATATAATATCATATGGTTGTGCTGCCGCTGTCAGGTGCTGCGCGAACCTCCCTTTCCCACAATGCACGTCACGACAAAATTTCGAAGATGCCCGAGTTACCTCCTGGCTCTGTTTGTAAACACATGGTTTGTTTATGGTGGATGGCACTAAGAAACCGTTCACCGTAATTCAAGAGATTCAGGTGAGTAATGACAGAAAGACTTATAGATTCATGATACTGAGGATATGACTGAGATTTGACAGATTTGATGAGAAATTGGTCACAAAAGTCTCCCGCACCTTTAACTTGCTGTTATACAGTCCTTTCCGATGGAGAACTGAAGTCCTGAAGTACCTTTCAAATTGACTTACCTGAAAATAATGGCAATTCAGTGACTGTTTTATTATCTGCCAGCCCACTTGTGTTACTGGGTTACTTTGGTGCTCTGGTGCATTTTTACATAAGATCTCAGGTCGATACGACGGCTTGGATTCAGACTTTCTGAGCTTCGTTTGCATCGGCCTACCCATGACCATCCTTCCCCCTTTTCATTCATTATCCGAACCCGCTTTATCCTCACTAGGGTCGCGGGGGTCGCTTGGAGCCTATCCCAGCTACTTACGGGTGAAATCGGGTACACCCTGGACATTTCGCCAGTTCATCACAGGGCTGAACATATAGAGACAAACACTCTCACATTCACACCTATGGGCAATTTAGATTAACCAATTAACCTATTAGTGCATGTGTTTGGATGGTGGGAGGAAGCCGGAGTACCCGGAGAAAACCCACGCAGACACGGGGAGAACATGCAACTCCGCACAGAAAGGTCCCACCCCCGTCGACTGGTGTCGGAATTGAACCCAGGACCTTCTTGCTGTGAGGCACGAGTGCTCCTCCCCTCTTTTGTCCAAATATTGTTACCATGTAGCAAAAGCCAAATTGCACCTCAGAAACCTATGGGTGGCACCACAGTCCATCCTTATTGTCCAAAGTCAATGGGTTAAAATCCGAGAATTGCGCATTAGTGTCCAAACGAAATGAATCACAATAACAACGCTTCAGTTCCCTACGAGGAAAAAGGAATGAGGTTTGACTCCCATGAAGGCGGTTTGGGTTAATACTGATGTCATGACATGGGGCGATCCCAAACAACTGATTCTGCGTCAGTGTCAGACTGGAAAGGCTCGGTCTGTCTTTGAAACTCGACCGTTTTCACCTGTAAATGTGTGATTTTAACCCATAAAGACCCAAAGACCAACCATCGACCAAAACCATCTTCTGCTATAAACGGTTTAATACCTGTTGAGCCACTAAACCTATTAATACATATAAATATTGGCGTAAAATGCAGTTTGTCGTCTTTTCATGGTCATCAGATATGACCCATTTGGACGTTCAGAGCTCCGTAGTTACCGTGGAAACACAATCATCTTCTACAGCATTGATTCACCAGTAAAACCCATGGAGTTGGGTCAATGACAGTGGATGAAGACACTTATTTTTATGTTTAGCTAATTATATTTTTGCTAAAACATATTTTTTTCCTCATTTTATTCTGTTTTGATGTAACCGTTGAATTTACTGAGTTTATATGAACATCTATATCACAAGTGTCAAACATGCGGCCCGGGGGCCACATCCGGCCCGCCAAAGGTTCCAATCTGGCCCGTGGGATGACTTTGCAAAGTGCAGAAGATATTAACAGTCAAGGACGTCAAACTCAAAAATAATAGCATAATAACCTAGAAGTAATGACTCCGAATGTTCTTCTTGGTTTAATGTGAAAAAATATGACATTATGCCTCTAAATAATGGCAACTCCAATTTCTTCTCTTTGATTTATTGCGAAGAACATTAAACTCTGATGTCTTTTAATAATAAAATGTCAATAACCTGAACAAATATGAACAACCTGAAATGTCTAAAGGAAAATAAGCATAATTTTGACACTATTCTGCCTGTTTTGTGTCTTGGTAGATCTGATCCGTAATGCACATGTAGAAATCAGAAGTTGAGGCATAATATTGATAAAATTTTTGTTATTATTTCATCTTATTTTTCTTCAGAAATTTCAGTTTTTTCAGGTTATTTACATCGTTTTTGTTTGGATGGTTTGTAAAATGTAAATGATTTCATAATTTAATGTGATTTTTTTGCATATAAAAAATTTGCAGTTGTCATTTATAGGCTATTATGCTATTATTTGACTGGTCCGGCCCACTGGAGGTCAAATTAGGCTGAATGTGGCCCCTGCACTAAACCTATCAATAGTTGTAAATAATTGGTGTTTTTTGCTGAAAACGTCATTTTTTCCTCAGTTTTTATGAACATCTACATGATCACCGCATTAAATATAGGATATACGTGATTTACACTGAAAAAATTTAAATAAGGAGGATAATATTACAATAAATGGTGATAAATCACTTAACCTCCAGAGACCCAGGAAAGGTCAGCAAAGTACAAGCTTTTTTTGTTTTTTATAAATAAGTGCCTATACTGGAAACATCAACAGTTTTTTCAGATGCAGTTTTTAAAATTTTTATGGAATGTCATTTGTGGTGGACAGTTTTTCTTTTCTTTTTTTTGTATAAAGTTGTGAAACTCTTGTCCACAAATGTGGACAGAAAACCCATAGCTGGATCTTAGGAGTTAAGAAAGGTGAAATTTATGCCCCATTTCCACTAAGTGGTATCTGCTCGACTCAACTTGACTCGGCCTTTTTGCATTTCCATTACGAAAGAGGTCCTGGAATCTAGTACCTGGTACTAGTTTTTTGGTGTCACCTCCGCCGAGGTTCCAGGACTGGGGACCAGATACTAAAAGGTGACGTATAAACACTGCAGACCACTGATTGGTCAGACAGTCGTCTCTGTGACCCGCCATTTTACAAAAACAGATTCGGAAGTTGACAGTAAATATAGCGGTAGGTTAACACTTTCATGCATAGTGGTCACTCCAGTGGACAGTTATTCTCCAGCTGTTCTCTTGTATTTTCATGGGTTTTGTTTTTTAGTTCCATATCAGCCAACACAGTGGACGCTTATGCACCATCCCATACACTGACATTCATACCATTACTATGACTTTGCTGTTCTAGATTAACCTGATCTGCAGTAACATGTTTGAGTGTAAATCAATTGCTAGTAAAAATTGGGAATATGATAAAATGTGAAAAAAACAAAACAAAAAAAACATCAGATTAGCTGCATTAAAAATGTTTTGATTTTGTATATCACTGTTTTATATTCAAAAATTAAACACATGGTGTCCAGCAGAGTGGACATTTTTGGAACTCCACAAAAAATTATGAAGGTAGATTTGTTTCTTTATTGCTTTAACCAAAAAAAAATTAAAAAATAAATAAATAAATAAAATAATAAAATTCACTTCAATCAAGGAAAAAATGGGTTCAAATGCAATTTTTTGGATCACAGTTTTTTTTTTTTTCATTCAAACACTTTTTTTTGTTAATTTTTTTTTTTTTAGTTAAAGCAATAAAGAAACAAATCTACCTTCATTAAAAATCAATTGCATTGTTTTTTCATGCCTAAACAGGAATAAAAACACTCAGGAAAAAAAATCTCGTCTAAGGTTCTCATAATTCGTGCATGAAAGGGTTAATCCACATGATAACAGCCCACAAAACTATTCCATGGTTTGTCGAGGAGGTTCAGACGTAAAATGCAGCATGAACTTGACGACAAGACACAACGAGCGAGTTTATCAGCAACTCTGAGCAAACGACACAGAAATAACGTGCCACATCGCTATGACGACCAGGTACTGTAAAGTTGGTAGTATCCTGTAATGGAAACGGTCTCCAGAAATAGGACCTGGTAGTTGAGTCGAGCCGAGTCGAGCCACTTCCAAGTAGTGGAAACATGGCAATAGACAAAAACAAAAGTAGCACTGGGTCTTTATGGGTTAATTTTTTTTTTACCATAATCACCATCTCATGGAATTAAGACATATTATCAGTTTGAAGCCCAAAAAGTGTGGTTTGTTATCACAGTTAGTGTCACCATTCCATTGTTTTTGCTGTAAAGCTCAGTGTAGTAGGCGAACTGTGTACAAGTTCATTTTGTAACGTTGACACAGTGTTTCCTTTTCACACCTGCTCCCCATTCTTTTCCTGACGTAACTGCCTCCATTGTCCTCCGTATGTCTTTTCCTTCCGTCCTCTGTGCTCCTGACCAGAATAAAAAATGCGTCTGGCGCTGTAGAGTGATGCGTTCAATCGTTGACCTTTTGAGTCTTTGAATCTGAATCGGTGACACTCCCACTGACGGCTGATCAACCTCCAGCCGGTCGTCTATAGCGTCAATACCTGACGAGAAAATGACGTTAAAACCGACGCCCTCTCATTTGACTTGAGAGGAGCTGGTCGCCGGGAGCTCGGTTTGAATCGTGGAGATTTTTTCCTCCACGATGCCGAGCAAACTTGGTCCGTGCATTGAAAGCAATGTGCCGTTGTCCGCCGAGTTCTGCTTGGAGCTGTTGCCTTCGTCCGATTCGATGAAAGCTTCTCGACTTTGGGGCTTGATAAACTGTACGCTCAGTTTGGGCACCACCTCGGCGCCACCCTGCTGGTTGGGTTTCCTGATGCAGTGGGAGAGGGTGGAAACGCAGCTCTTTTTAAACTTTTCGTTCATGAAGGCGTACACATGGGATTGTTGAAGCTGTTGAAAAAGCCGATGGCCTGAACGACTGCGATGATCATGTTCAGCGTGACTCCGTCGTATTTTGCCTCTAGGTCACCTGGAAGGGAAGGAGAATTAATCCACTTTATTTATTTATGTATTTATTTTCATATTTTATTGGTGATAGTTAACAAGACAATGTGGACAGAAAAACAACAACACATAACAAAAGGAAACTCAAACAAATAAACAAACAAAACAACAACAATGACAGAGTATTGACAAACAACGTCATATTACAATGAAAAAATCAGAAATGTAAATAGCAATATGATAATAATAATGATAACATGATGATAATGATAACAATAAAAATATTACTTTCTAATCCAAAAAAAAAAAGAAAAAAAAAAAAGCAAGGGGGGGGGGGGGGGGCTTGGTTGAAGAGCGAAAGAGGGGAGGGGAGAGAAAGGGGGAGAAAGAAGAGTAGGTGGGAATGAAGGGGAGCAGGGATCCTGGTTTGTCTGTATGTGGAGGTAGAGAGAAAGAATGAAGTTAATGTGGATGATGTAAATTAAAAAATGTTTGTTATGGGTTGGATGTGGTCTGATATGTGATCCTGTACACGGCTGTGGTTTTGGTTACTGCTTTGGTACGAGTTCTGGGTGGACTTTAGATAGTTTGTGAAAGGGTTCCATGTTTCCTCAAAGGCTGATATATTGTTTGTTTTGCAGGCTGTTATTTTTTCTGTTGATATGTGTTCTGAGAGTAAATTTGTCCAGCGGTGATATGGCTGGAGTGTTTGGATTTCTAGTTTTGAAAAATGATTTTCTTGGCGATGGTCAGAGAAATTAGTAATGGGTTATTGTGTTTAGTTGCAATTGTAATGTGTGTCAAGTCCCCCAGCAAACAGAGCGTTGGGGATGCTGGGATTCTGCAGCCCAAGATACACGAGTGTTTCTGTGACTGTTATCCAAAATGAAAGAACTGGCTGGCAAGACCAGGTGGCGTGAAGATAATCATCTGTGTGACCCAGGGTGCACTGGGAGCAGATATCTGAGCTAATCAGCCCCATTTTAAACATTTTCCCCTGAGTGTGTATTCTGTGAATGGTTTTATATTGTATGAGTTGTGAATTTGAATTGGTGGTCATGGAAAAGATGTTTTTATTGATTTGTATCCAGAAATCAGGGTTGGGAGGTAAAGCCAAGTCCTTTTCCCATTTGGTGTTGGGAGTGTTCTGGAGGTTTCTGACAATGAAAAAAGTTTATAAATTTTAATTAATCCACTTTAGCTACGACCAGTGTTCTGCAAGTTACTTCCAAACTGTAATCCATTACAGATTCCTTGTTACTGTTATTTAAAAGTAGAATAGAAGAGAATTTTATTGTCACTGTCACAGGAACAAAGAAAATCGGTTTAGCACAAGGGTCTCAAACATGCAGCCCGCCAAAGGTTCCAATCCGGCCCATGGGATGAATTTGCAAAGTGCAAAAATTCCACAGTCAAGGCTGTCGAATTTATTTTAGTTCAGGTTCCACATACAGACCAATGTGATCTACAGTAAAATAATAACAGCAGAATAACCTATAAAAAATAATGACTCCATATTTTTTTCTCAGTTTGATGTAAAAAAAAAAAAAAAAAAAAAAGATTACATTAAGTCTGTAAATAATGACAACTTCAAATGTTTGTCTTTATTTGAGTGCAAAAAAATAACATTAAATTTTGAAAATATTACATTTACAGACTATCCTGTAACAATAAAATATGAATAACCTGAACAAATATGAACAACCTGAAATATCTAAAGAAAATTAAGCACAATTTGAACTATTTTCTGCCTCTTGCTCAGTGTTTAGTGTCTTTGTAGATCCGATCCATAACGTACATGCAGAAATGATAAGATGAGGCATAATTGTTAAAATTACACTTAATTTCTTAGGAAATGTTTTTTTTTCAGGTTATTCACATCTTTTTTTGTTGGGATAGTTTATAAAAGTAAGTATTTTCATAATTTAATGTTTGTTTGTTTTTTTTGGCACTAAAACAAAAACAAAAATTTGGAGGTGTCATTATTTATAGGTTATTATGCTATTATTTTACTGGTTCGGCCCACTGGAGATCAAATCGGGCTGAATGTGGCCCCTGAAAGAAAATGAGTCTGACACCCCTGGTTTAGCAGCTCAATTCAATTTAGCAGCAAGACACTTAGTGCAAAAGGGGACTGTATAAGAACAATAAAATAAAATACGAATATCACAGTGTTAAGAAAAGTGAACTGGGCAAGGGCTTCAGAATAAAATATTAATACACATGTGCTACTAAGTTATGCTAGAACTCTGAAATGAACAAAATATAGAGAAATAATGTACAAAAGCTAACTCTATACAACAGATGAGAGACATGTACAACAAATAGGATATATACAGGGTGGGGAAGCAAAATTTACAATGAACATTTAGTTGTTTTTTCTCAGCAGGCACTACGTCAATTGTTTTGAAACCAAACATATATTGATGTCATAATCATACCTAACACTATATCCATACCTTTTCAGAAACTTTTGCCCATATGAGTAATCAGGAAAGCAAACGTCAAAGAGTGTGTGATTTGCTGAATGCACTCGTCACACCAAAGGAGATTTCAAAAATAGTTGGAGTGTCCATAAAGACTGTTTATAATGGAAAGAAGAGAATGACTATGAGCAAAACTATTACGAGAAAGTCTGGAAGATACTATTAAAGAAGAATGGGAGAAGTTGTCACCTGAATATTTGAGGAACACTTGCACAAGTTTCAGGAAGTGTGTGAAGGCAGTTATTGAGAAAGAAGGAGGACACATAGAATAAAAACATTTTCTATTATGTACATTTTCTTGTGGCAAATAAATTCTCATGACTTTCAATAAACTAATTGGTCATACACTGTCTTTCAATCCCTGCCTCAAAATATTGTAAATTTTGCTTCCCCACCCTGTACAGGTGCATGTGTTGTGGCTATTGCACTGAGGTAGGGTGAGTATTGTACTATAGGTGGAGGTTGTTCATTCCAGGAGGGGGGGGGGGGGGGGGGGGGTCACACATTTAACCGCTTGTGGGTAAAAACTGTGCTGAAGTCTAAGTAATTCCTTACCTTACAATATTACTGTCTCAGAATTGTAATGCGTTACATGAGTCCTGTAGTACTTTGGAGTTACATACAGAATCTCGTCATAGGTGGTGCGAGCACAGTACAAGCCAACCCCCCCTCCCCCCCGCCAAAGTAAAATAATACCCCCACACACACAAACACACCGATATAAACAGATAGAAGAGCCTTGGGACGCATACATTTACGCCACGAAGTACAGGTGGACGGATAGCTCGGGAAGTAACGCTATGGTGAAGTAGAGTCTGGTTTTGACCAACTCTATATATAAAGTGTCATGAGATAACTTTTGTGATCTGGCGCTATATAAACAAAATTTGATTGATTGTGGGATTTGATTGGTTTTCCCCTGTAAGTCGCTTTGGAAAAAAGCATCTGCCAAATGCATAAACATAAATATAAACATGGTCTACAACAGTGTTTCTCAACAGGCCGTACCACCCCCAGGGGGCGTTGGGACACCGTCATGGGGGCGTATGGAATGAAAGCTGAGAAGGGGGCGCTGAGACCAAAATAGGGGCGTTAGTCTGTATAAGTATCAATATCAAGCTGCATGTTATGTCAGCGGTAAATCACTGTGCCCCCCCACCCGGCAAGAAGGTACTGTTGCGGTACCCTGCGGTGGTAACGTCCGTCACTGGGCACTACTTATGCAACATATATAAGCTTGATCAGACCCACTCCCTGGCTTAGCGGAGTGCTATGACCGCATAATAATATACTTAGGATTTTTTTATTTTTTTTTTCAGGGGGGTCATGATAAGGGTTGCGAAACACTCGTCTACGATGTTTGAATCCCAGCAGAAACGTACATTTTTTTTCACATTCTATATGTTCAAACAGGGGCCCGGGGCACCGAGGACGCCAGTCGATTAATCCATAATCGATAAAGAATTCTTACTAGTCATAGAAACGTTAGCTTACCTTGTCATTGCTGATCACAGGGAGCATGCCTAATGCTAACTAGCTTCTGTAAAGCAGGGTAGCATAGTAATGAGCATACGTCCATGCCATGTGGACAATGGACTGTCTTCTATCGTCTTCACCCATTGGCTGGAACACAACAGGAAATAGAACTTTACAGATGAATTTTCTGATCCCGTTAAGGCAGGGGTGTCAAATAATAACAGTTAAAATAATAGCATAATAACCTACTAAATAATGACAACCTCCAAATTTTTTAGCGTTAAAAAAATCACATTAAATGATGAAAGTATTCTATCCAAAACAAAAAAGATGTGACTAACTGGAAAAAAACTAAAATTTCTGAAGAAAATAAGTTACAATTTGATCAATATTTTGCCTCAACTTATGATTTTCTACCTGTGCATTACAGATACGATCTACCAAGGCACAAAACGGGCAGAAGATTGTTAAAATTGCACTTAAGTTTCTTTAGACATTCCAGGTTGTTCCTATTTGTTCAGGTTATTGACCATTTTATTGTTAAAGGATATCAGAATTTAATGTTCTTCTGCAATAAATCAAAGAGAAAAAATTGGTGGTTGCCATTATTTAGAGGCATAATGTCATGTTATTTTTCTCACATTAACCCAGAAGAACATTTGGAGTCATTATTTTCTAGGTTATTATGCTGTTATTTTTGAGTTTGATGCCCTTAAGTGTTAATATCTTCAGGGTAATTTCTCATTTTGCACTTTGTAAATTCATCTCACCTGTGCCTTAAGGTTTCGCGATCTTGCTGGGGGGTTTTTGCGTTTGAGCAATTCAATTATGGGCAAAAAGTATGTTAACGCAAGCGCTATTGAACATATACCGAGTAAAATATGACTGGAAATGGATTAGTAAAGCCTTATACTACTGTAATCTGTTTGCTGTAATGCATTACTTTTGTAAACAGTTACTCCCAGCATTGGCTACGACTCTATTGAACTAGAACTGACTGTGTGAGGACTTCGATACTTACCGTATTCAAAAGCATGTGGACTGTGTGGAAGGGCCCCAGCAAACGGTGAACAGCAGAACGATGGTGATCATCATTTTAACCGCTCTTTTCTTTTTCCTGTAGATTTAAATCAGACATTAAATCCTGGCATTATTACAAAAAAAAAGGGCACAGATACAGGAGAATGTTTGTGGTCGCCTTAAACCTCCTCAAAGACTACATGAATTTCCATCAAAGTCATTTTATCACCCAGTAACCCATGGAACCACCTCCGACGAGTAGCCTTGTCCTGTATGAGTGTCTTACGTGTACTGTCTGACCCTCTGCACTTCCACTCCACTGTACATATGTATACAGTCGCACAGGTTTTAGTACTATTATTTATTATTATTATTATTATTTTATTATTATTTTTATTGTTTTATTGGATTATTCTGTATTATTATTATTTTTTATTTTATATTGCACTGTCTGGTTTTTTTTGCACTACCCTTATGCATGCACCTTTTTCCTGCACTTTATTCTGTTGTTGCCTTCCCTATTGTGGGATCAATAAAACCTGATCTAATCCAATCCAATGCAATGTAATGTACTCTAATGTAATCCACTGTAATGTAATGTACTCTAATCTAATCCAATGTAATGTAATGTACTCTAATGTAATCCACTGTAATGTAATGTACTCTAATCTAATCCAATGTAATGTAATGTAATGTACTCTAATGTAATCCAATGTAATGTAATGTACTCTAATCTAATCCACTGTAATGTAATGTACTCTAATCTAATCCAATGTAATGTAATGTACTCTAATGTAATCCAATGTAATGTAATGTACGCTAATCTAATCACTGTAATGTAATGTAATGTAATCTAATACCATATAATGTTAATGTGCTCTTATCTAATCTAGTGTAATGGAATGTAACTAATCCAAAGTAATATAATGTATTCTAATATAATTCAGTGTAATGTAACGTGGATCTAATCTAATCCAATCCAATATAATGTAATGTAATTTAAAACCATATAATGTAATACTCTAATATAATCCAGTGTAATGGAATGTAATCTAGTCTAATTCCATCCTTGTAACATAATCTAATCCAATCCAATGTAATGTACTCTAATGTAATCTAATGTAATGTACTCTAATCTAATCCAATGTAATGCAATGTACTCTAATCTAATCCACTGTAATGTAATCTAATCTAATCCAAAATAATGTAATGTACTCTAATCTAGTGTAATGTAATCTAATCCAAAGTAATATAATGTATTCTAATATAATTCAGTGTAATGTAACGTAATCTAATCTAATCCAATCCAATGTAATGTAATGCCATCTAAACCAATGTAATGTATTATACTCTAATATAATCCAGTGTAATGGAATGTAATCTAGTGTAATTCAATCCATTGTAATGAACTCTAATGTAATCTAATGTAATGTACTCTAATCTAATCCATGTAATGCAATGTACTCTAATCTAATCCACTGTAATGTAATGTAATGTAATTTAATCCAAAATAATGTAATGTACTCTAATCTAGTGTAATGTAATCTAATCCAAAGTAATATAATGTATTCTAATATAATTCATTGTAATGTAATGTAACGTAATCTAATATAATCCTATCCAATGTAATGTAATGTAATGTAAACCAATGTAATGTAATATACTTTAATATAATCAGTTTAATGGAATGTAATCTAGTCTAATTTCAATCCATTGTAACATATCTAATCCAATCCAATGTAATGTACTCTAATGTAATCTAATATAATGTACTCTAATCTAATCCAATGTAATGTAATGTACTCTAATCTAATCCACTGTAATGTAAGTAATGTAATCTAATCCAATATAATGTTATGTACTCTAATCTAGTGTAATGTAATCTAATCCAAAGTAATATAATGTATTCTAATATAATTCAGTGTAGTTGATAACGTAATCTAATCCAATCCAATGTAATGTAATCTAAACCAATGTAATGTAATATAGTCTAATATAATCCAGTGTAATGGAATGTATCCGTCTAATTCAATCCAGTGTAACTAATCTAATACAATCCAATGTAATGTACTCTAATGTAATCCAATGTAATGTAATGTACTCTAATCTAATCCAGTGTAATGCACTCTAGTCTAATCCACTGTAATGTAATGTAATCTAATCCAATATAATTTAATGTACTCTAATCTAATGTATATGTAATGTAAATAATCCAAAGTAATATAATGATTTCTAATATAATTCAGTGTAATGTAGACGTAATCTAATCTAATCCAATCCAATCCAATGTAATGCAGTGTAATCTAAACCAATGTAATATACTCTAATATGATCCAGTGGTAATGGGAATGTAATCTAGTCTAATTCAATCCAATGTAACATAATATAATCTAATCCAATCCAATTTAACATACTCTAATATAATCCAGTGTAATGTAATGTAATTTCTCTAATCTAATCCAGTGTAATGTAATCTAATCTAATGTAATGTACTCTAATCTAGTGTAATGTAATGTAATCTAATCCAATATAATGTAATCCAAAGCAATGTAATGTAATATACTCTAATATAATCCAGTGTAATGGAAGTAATCTAGTCTAATTCAATCCAATGTAACATAATGTAATCCAATCCAATGTAATGTATATACTCTACTATAATCCAATGTAAAGTAACGTAATCTAATCTAATCCAATCCAATCCATATGTACTGCAATGTACTCTAATCCAGTGTAATGTAAATCTAATCTAATCTAATCCAATCCAATGTAATTTAACGTGATGCAATGTAATCTACTATAATGTAATGTAATGAAATCCATTCCAATGTGATGTAATCAGATTTAATCTAATCCAATCCATGTAATGTATGTAATGCAATCCAATCCGGTCCAATGTAATGTACTGTAATGTAATCTAATCCAATCCAATGTAATGTAATCTAATCTAATATAACGTAATCTAATCTAATCCAATCCAATGTAATGCAATGTACTCTAACCTAATCCAGTGTAAGGTTAATGTAATCTAATCCAATCCAATGTAATTTAATGTGATGTAATGTAATCTACTATAATCCAATGTAATGTAATGAAAATCCATTCCAATTTAATGTAATCAGATTTAATCTAATCCAGTCCATGTAATGTAATGTAAAGTAATCTAATGTAATGCACTGTAATGTAATCTAATCCAATGTAACGTAATCCAATCTATTCCAATCCAATGTAATGCAATGTACTCTAATCTAATCCAGTGTAATGTAAATGTAATCTAATACAATCCATGTATTTAATGTGATGTAATGTAATCTAACTATAAACCAATGTAATGTAATGAAATCCTTTCCAATGTAATGTAATCAGATTAATCTAATCCAATCCAATCCATGTAATGTGATGCAATCCAATCCAGTCCAATGTAATGTACTGTAATGTAATCTAATCCAATCGAATCCAATCCAATGTAATGTAATGTAATCTAATCCAATCCAATGTAATGTAATGTAATGTAATCTAATCCAATCCAATGTAATGCAATGTACTCTAATCTAATCCAGTGTAATGTAAATGTAATCTAATACAATCCAATGTAATTTAATGTGATGTAATGTAATCTACTATAATCCAATGTAATCCAATGAAAGCCATTCCACGTAATGTAAGCAGATTTAATCTAATTCCAATCCAATCCATGTATGTGATGCATCCAATCCAGTCCAATGTAATGTACTGTAATGGTAATCTAATCTAATCTAATCCAATCCAATCCAATGTAATGTACTGTAATCTAATCCATATTGCTTTAGATCAGGGTCGTCCCAAACATCAGTACACAGAAGGTAGTGTGGGTAGATCATGTGCCATCAAAAACATGTTGTAAATGTTACCTTATCTTGTCCTGTCTGTCATTTGACACTTGGTTGAAATACAGGGCAATCTAATCTGAGATCTGTACTCTTGTAATATAGGGGTCAGGGGTCAGCCGGTGAGATACCGCACAACTCCAGTGAATTAATTGAAGTACTTAAACCTTCCATTTATAAAAATGACCAGTAAGAAAACAAAAACATCCCACTTCTATTGCAGGAATGGGAGGATAACTTATGTTTTCTCCATGACATGTTTTAAAGTGCATTTGTCTGATCTGTCAATCATGAATCATTACTATTCCACAGAAGGGGAATGTGCTGACATTTAGAACTATTCATCCAAACTAACAGCGCTGACCCTCCCTCTGAAAAAGCGAATAAGGAAGAGAAGGGTGAGGGAAACTGAAATAACAGTTATTCAGACAGCTGTCATTTTCCCCAGATGACGATTATTAAGTCCAAACATTGTTCGACCAAGACACTGATGATCATGTGGAAGTCTGTCTGACACTGGAACTGCAGAGACTGTCTGGACTACAGAACAAGGACCGAACCCATTCAATGCAAGTCACCAGACTAGCATACTGACCACAACATATATAGAACTGAACTGGACCATAAGGGTTCACACAGTTACGCAAGGTACGCCAATTATTTGTTTGTGTGTGTGATATATTAGGGATGTAACGATTACCAGTGTTAACGATAAACCGGCGGTGAAATTGCAGACAGTTAGTATTACCGTTTAAATTCTAACTAGAAAAGCACTCTGAGAGCGCAGATCAGTGCCCCCCCCCCGAACACCACCAAAATTTAATCATTTGTTCCTTGTGCCAGTATCAATATTTCCTGAAATTTTCATCCAAATCTGTCCATAACTTTTTGAAAGATCCGGATCAGTCTTTGCCATTTGATAGAACACCCCATTGTAAATCCCTGAGTCAAATTGCATGAGATTTGCACAATTCCCCCATATTGTGATTTCCACCATAAATATTAGTCCCATATTTATTTTACCTATATTTTAAGATTCCTTGACCATGAAAACATACCATTAGCAACTGGATTCATAATTATATCCTTATTAGTTCAGTAGTTATTCACAAAATCACATTTCTCGTAATGGCGGTTTTCTTCTGGCTCTAGCTCCTTAAGTATTAAAGCTACATGAAATCCGGTGGCATACTCCCGATGCGGAACTGACTGAGCTACACGATGGCGCTTGTCAGAAATTTCTACCTTTAATGTTAAGGCACAGTAGGCCAAAAGTAAGGGCACCCCCATTTTTTTAATATAATTGAGATAAAATCCGCCTTCTGGATCAGATCCGGGATCAGCCTTTGAAATGTGATAGAGGACCCCATTGTCAATTCCTGAGTTAAATTTCATGAGTTTTGGTCAATAATTAAGCGAGATATTTGGAACGAAAATTTTGGCCCCATTTACCACAATGTTAACGAAAATTTCAAAGTGATCCAGAATCCAGGATTTCTTCCGGATCACCCCCAAAAGTTAATCATTTCTTCCTTATGCCATTTCCAACAAACCCTGAAAATTTCATCAAAATCTGTCCATAACTTTTTGAGTTATGTTGCACACTAACGGACAGACAAACAGACAAACAAACAAACCCTGGCAAAAACATAAACTCCTTGGCGGAGGTAATTATCATGATAACCGCGTTTCAGAGAAAACGCCTACGTAAAGATCTGCTTTTGTCAAATATTTGCAGTATAGTTTTAATTTATTACAATTTTACTTGTATATACCTAATATTTGCAACTAATATTCACTTTTAAAGTCTTTGAAAAGGTTCGTTAAGCATCTTTGTGTTATTTATGCAATAATGATGTACATTTTTCAAATTGGATTTTATATAATTTTTTGTGTTTTCTGGCCTTTTGTGTTTTGTTAAAGTGAAAAAAATAATAGGCAGTTGATATAGATGAAGTTGTGCTGAAAAAAAAGATACCAAACATGGGTATAGTAAACATTTGTTTATATAGATATAAAGGGCAAATCAAAAGAACTGAAAAACAGACAAAATAGGCTCAAAACCACTAAGGGTTAATATTTGAATGTTTCTGCAACAGAAGGTACATTGTACCATTATTTTATTTGTTTTTTTGTTGTTGTTTTTTTCAAAATACAATTTGGTTAAATTATTTCAGTGTGTGTATTAGTACTTTTTGAACATTTTGAGCACAATTTCAACAATATCACGATAATAAGGATAACTGATAATTTTGGTCACAATAACCGTGATATGAAATTTTCATATCATTACATCCCTAGTATATATACAGTCCTGGAAAAAATTATTAGACCACCCTTGTTTTCTTCAATTTCTTTTCATTTTAATGCCTGGTACAACTATAGGTGCATTTGTTTGGACAAATATAATGATAACAACAAAAATAGCTCATAGTAGTTTAATTTCAGAGCTGATATCTATCCATTTTCCATGGTTTTCTTGATAATAACCAAATCACTTCAGTTCTTACATTAATAGCTATAGCATTGTACTGACAAAACACAGTGCACACTTTCTTTCTGTCTGTTTAGTCACAGTGATACACACAGGAGTTTAGTACGGATCGCATAACTGTTGTTTTGATGACTTTGAATGGTCTAAACAATTTTTTCTGCGACTGTATGTGTGTGTGTGTGTGGTGTTTGTGTATATGTATGTATGTATATGTAAGGGTAGAGACTGCGATTGGTAGGATCGGCGATTCTACCAGTAGAACACTCCGAGTCAGAGTCTCTACTGGTAGAAACTCCGATCCTGCCATAGAAGGGTTAGGGTTCGGATTGGAGTTTCTACCAGTAGAGACTCTGATCGAGTTTCTAACTGGTGGAGACTACGATCAGAGTCTCTACTGGTAGAATCGCCGATCCTACCCTGACATATATAATGTATATAAATATAAATAAATACATAAATATATGCAAAACTGAAGAAGAAGATTTTAAAAGAAACATCTTGCTTTATGGGTGGACACACCAGGAAACGCAGTCATTTTTAATTTAGTACGGGATAGAGGGGTATATATAATGATAAGATAATAATAATATAAGAATAATAGATAATAATAATACTGAATATATCTGTAAATCACACTATATTTACAGTCATCGGCATATTTATGGAATGACTTCTCGTGTCATCTTGCGATAATAAATAAACAAATCATCGCATTTGTGATTTAATGGAAAAACCGACATTACGTACTTCTGTTTTTTTGACATTTTTAATATTGGTAAAGTTTTGCGCAGATGTCCAATGAAAAAGTGATTACTGACAACCTCCAAACATGCCTTAAACCCATAAAGACCCAAACATCCCCACTGACCAAAACCAGTCTACTGATCTAAACTGTTTAATACCTGTTGATCCACTAATCCTGTAATACAGGTAAATATTGGTGTAAAATACAGTTTGTCGTCTTTCATGTTCATCAGATATGACCCATTTGGATGTTGAGAGGCTCCGTAGTTACCATGGAAACACCGGCATCTTCTACAACATTGATTCACCAGTAAAACCCATAGAGTTGGATCAATGACAGTGGATGGAGACACGTATTTTTACAATCAGTTAATGATGTATTTGTTGAAAAAGTCTATTTTTCTTCCGTTTTGCTGTTTCTGATATATAAATAAATAATAAATAATAATATTCTTCACTGCAAATTGCGAAGCAAAGTGGCGCACCAGTTGCAGCAGCCCGACGTCCTTAATCATCAATCGAAATCTCGTTTGATGTACTCTGTGCTATATGTACACTGCACTGTCAAATGACAATAAAGAAAGCTGTAATAAACCTCAATTTTAGTCTGAGTTTTATGAACATCTACATGATCAGTGAATTAAATGCAGGAAAATACATGATTTTTACTGAAAAAAAATGCAAAATTCTATTGGAATTGTTTCTAAATAGGTATATGGAACAGGAGGGATAAAAATAGTAGTGTCTCAAATACCAGTCGGGGTTCTTGGAATTAAGAGAGAGTAATACATGTGAGTGGATTGAAGTGAGGACGAATGCAAAGTCTAGATGGACTGGGATTGTGGGTATGAAATTATGGAATGGACCTTATGATGCATTTAAGGTCATCCACTCCTTTGGCGAAGTTTAAAAAAAAAAAAAAAAAAAAGTAGTACCTTCAGTTTAAAATTATTCAGAATAGTGAATTGAGATGGTAGATATGTTTTTGTTGCTGATTTTTTTAATTTTTTTTAAATTTTGTTATTATGGTGTGAATGCTCGATGCTGTACACATTTAAGTTGATATATGCAGTGTATTAGTTGAAAAGGACAGGCAAAAAAATAAGCTTTTGCTTCTAGCCTATTCCTTTTTGGTATTTATGTTTATTATGATTAATGTACTGAGTACAATGATTGATGTACAACCAAAACTCATTCATTAAACAAAGGGATAATATTACAATAAATGGTGATAATTACTTAAGAAAGGTTAAATATAGAGAAAAATCTACACTGAACAAAAATATAAAATGCACGACTTTTGTTTTTGCTCCCATTTTTCATGAGCTGAACTCAAAGATCTAAAACTTTTTCTATGTACACAAAAGGCCTATTTCTCTCAAATATTGTTCATAAATTTGTCTAAATCTGTGTTAGTGAGCATTTCTCCTTTGTCCTTTGCTGAGATAATCCATCCACCTCACAGGTGTGGCAGATCAAGATGCTGATTAGACAGCAGGATTATTGCACAGGTGTGACTTAGGCTGGCCACAATAAAAGGCCACTCTAAAATGTGCACTTTTACTGTATTGGGTGGTCCAGGGGGGTCAGAAAACCAGTCAGTATTTGGTGTGACCACCATTTTCCTCGCACAGTCTTCTTCATGAATTCTCTGAAACAGCTTTGGAGATGGCTTATGGTGTAGAAATGAACATTCAATTCACAGGCAAAAGCTCTGGTGGAGATTCCTGAAGTCAGCATGCCAATTGCATATTCCCTCAAAACTTGTGACATCTGTGGTATTGTGCTGTGTGATAAAACTGCACATTTTGGAGTGGCCTTTTATTGTGGCCAGCCTAAGGCACACCTGTGCAAAAATCCTGCTGTCTAATCAGCATCTTGATATGCCACACCTGTGAGGTGGATGGATTATCTCAGCAAAGAAGAAGTGTTCACTAACACAAATTTAGACAGATTTGTGAACATATTTGAGAGAAATAAACCTTGTGTGTACACAGAAAAAGTTTTAGATCTTTGAGTTCAGCTCATGAAAAATGGGAGCAAAAACAAAAGTGTGCGTTTATATTTTGTTCAGTGTATTGGGAGCTGCCATAAAAGTAGCGTTGGCTCTTTATGGGTTAAAACTGCTTTTGGAGAACCTTATGTATTTTTGATAATATGCTAATTTTCTGAACTCTCCTATTAATATGAGAAGATTTCGAGAAGCCTTAAGCCTCCTGAGGAAACACTTCTTAATACAAGTGGAACCACAGTGTTTTAGAAAGACACTAAGAAAACCTGTCTACATTATAGTGTCTTACTATTCCACTGGAGGCCATCGAGATTCATTTGAAAAAGCCTTGAAAACAACCAGAAGCACATTTCACGGTACTTACTAATGCATTAGTCGAATAAATATGTAAGGAAACGACTACTTTAGCCATAATCTGAATACTATTATGGTTTGTTTCTGTAAACAAACATCCTTCATGTGTAATGAAGGAGCAAAAACTCTAAAGACTAATATCCCCCTGAAGGCTGTTGGCAAGAAACCGACAAAGTCTTAGGAATCCCAGAGAGCACTTAATGCACAAATAATGATCTGAAAGACTGTATTTTTAGAAACCAATGGTCCAATGGATCATTTCCAGAGAACACAATGTACTCTCATGCTTCACCAGAGGATGTTCGTACCCACCTAAAGAGCCTTAGTTCATTGGCTTTATCCAAAACATGTGAGGGACAGGGATGATGATCTGTCCAGAATGTCTATTTTCGGTGCACGTAATAACGCCGAACAACTGGTTACGTATCGGATTAGCTTCGTACGGTGTTGATCCAATGTGTGACTTCATGTATTTTTAATGTTTAGGTTGCGATGACAGTAAAGGGTGTCATCGCATGTTTGATTCCTCCCAGGTTCTATTCCTCTATTATACACAAAATTTTCACAACTTCTTACCTGTATCCACTGGACCCCCTCTGCTCTTCTATGGCCCCCCCATACATGCTGGGCCCCATGAATTTGTAACGTTTACCCCCCCTTTACGTTGCCCCAGTAAATGGGGACATTTGCAAATTCTGATGCTGCCGACAGTTCGGTTCAGGTGAACGTTAGTGCCAGTAATGTAGGATAAAGGTGGAAGAAAACTGTCACAACCTGCTGTTATTTACATTTGCCGCATTTCCACTATGTGGAACTGGCTCGACTCGGGTCGGCTCGACTCGACTCGGGTACCAAGTCCTATTCCTGGAGGCCGTTTCCATTACAGCACAGGTGTCAAACTCCGGTCCTTGAGGGCCGGTATCCTGCATGTTTTAGATTTCCCTCTTCCTTCCACACCTAGTTCAATTAATGATCAGCTCATCATCATGCTCTGCAGAAGCCTGATAACGATGTAATGGCTTCCAGGTGTGATGGAAGAGGGAAACATCTAAAACATGCAGGATACCAGCCCTCGAGGATCTGAGTTTGACACCCCTGCGTTACAGGATCCTACTGACTTTACAGTACCTGGACGTCATAGTGATGTGGCACGTTACTTCCGTGTCATCTGCTCAGAGTCACTGATAAACTCGCTCATTGCGTGTTGTCTCGTCAAGCTCATGCTGAATTTTTACATCTGAACCTCCTCGACAAACCATGGTGTAGTTTAACAGCCTGTCATCATGTGCCTTAACCTACCGCTATATTAACTGTGAACTTCCGCATCTGTTCTTTGTAAAACGGCGGGTCACAGAGACAACTGTCTGACCAATCAGTGGTCTGCAGTGTTTACACGTCACCTTTTAGTATCTGCTCCCCAGTTCTGGAACCTCAGCGGAGGTGAGACCAAAAAACTAGTACTGGGTACCACATTCCAGGTCCTTTTTCGTAATGGAAACGCAAAAAGGCCGAGTCGAGTCAAGACCATGTAGTAGAAACACGGCAATTAGTTGGTTGTCCCCCCCGAGGAAGAAATTTATTGAGTGGATGTAGGGATGTAAAAACCAGAGGGAGGGTCAATCCCCCCCACCCCCCAACAAATCGCACCCTGCTTATAAGTACTGGTTTTCACACTGGAAGAGCCCACTCCCACTCACTACTCTGAATATTTTCCCATAATACTCAGCAGTGTGTAATTTCTGTGCTTAAAAGAACACATCGTTTACCAAATCTCTTCATACCTCAGTATTAGGGCTGGGTGTATCAACCTATATTTCGATAGTATTGATACCAAGGTGAGTATCGTATTGGATCGATACTAGCGTGATGAGACTGATGCATTTGTTGCAGTTTCTCTTCTATACGTCCAGCAAATGACTCGAATTTCCTCAGAGTTCATGCCAGTGTAGCTTCTCTCTAAGTCTATCTGTGCAAACAGCACACCGCTTTCTCTGCTGCTTTCTCAGGCACACTTTGCACCCCCCCCCCACCCCCCCCACCCCCCCGCTCTGTTGGAGAGCAGAGACAAAGAGAAGTGCTGTGTGGAGCTTATTCACTGCTGCTGACAGGGAAACTGCCACATGTGATGTGTGCCATAAAGTCATTTACCACTGTGGTAACACCACACATTTAAAAGAGGAACTATTTTATTATTTTCATTCTGTTAAATTGTTTATTGCAGTTAGTTGATAAAAAAAAAAAAAAACATGTTTATTTACCTAAAATCTTTGTCCTGTGTTTTATCATAATCATAACTAAGTAAAGGCAAAATCACAGAATTATTCAATGATCACAACATTTCAAGTAAAAAGCATCAGTATCGGTGTTACTAGCCTTGTATTTACTTGGTATCAGATCGATACCAAAACTGCCAGTATCACACACCCTTATTCAGCATCAGTATACCTGGATATTTTATTGATCTCCCTGTGGTTCATGGTGTTGAGAACCGACGAGTCGCCCACTCGCTTGCGGATCCACAGTTCAATGCCTATTCGAGTGTAGAGGAACAACATGGCGGCCAGAGGAAGCAGGAACAGCGCCACCATGATGAAGGTGGTGTACGCCTGCCGATGGGTCAGGGAGCTCCAGCTTTCCTGACAGCAGACGTGGTAGTGATCATACAAGAAGTCGTACTTCACCTAAAAAACAGAGGGAGAAAAGCTTTTAAAAAAAGGGGATTCCGATTCTTAAGTAAATGTAGAACAAAGGGGTCAAACATATGGCCCATATATATATATAAATAACAGACACCTTTGGCAAAGGAACAAATTTTGCCTCATTTTTTTCATCAAAAATGCTGAAGCAAGAGTTGGGGGGTACTTGGCTAAAAAACATACATATTTTAGGGGGTACTCCACTGTAAAAAAGGTGGTTAGGGAAATGGATTATTTAAAAAAAAAAAAAAAAAAAGAAAAAAAAGGTAAATTTGTTATTTAACAACAGGTGCTACTACTTTTTCCACATAGGGCCAGTTAAGTTTACGCATCTTTTCCTTTAATAAATAAAATTATTTTAAAACTCTGACATTTAAATCTGAAAAATGTGCAAAAATGTCTGAAATCAGAAAGGGAGCAAATACCTTTTCACATCAACATATGTGTTTCTGGAAAGTGTTTATAGCGTCACTGCCATTAAAGCCCTGAGGCTGTGATAAACTTGACATACCAATTACTCCTGTCAGAACGTATTTCTATTGAAAGGGTCTGAAATCACTCAGAAAGCACTTTGCCTGTGAATTCAATCACTTTTTTTTTTCTTTTTAATCACTACCTTACTGCCAAGTGAATATATGCTGTTTTTCCACGTGTTCAAAGCCTTTCATGAGAAAAAGTACCAAAGGTTTAACATCAGTCTATATTTAGTGCAGAAAAAATACAAGTACGGAATGATGTAGTTACAGAATAACACATTAGTTCTGAAATCCAGTGGAATAAAAGTATAAAGTAACTCAAAGGTGACAAAGGTAACTTAAGGTGATAAATGGTAAATTTAGCAGAAAATATTCAACCATTGCTAATATATAAATCCAATAATGTGTTTCAGAGAAAACATTTGGGATTGTGTATAATCTGCAAGAACAGAGACATTTGTTCCTTTACTGTAAGTGGCAAGAACAAGAATTTCTGGTCAGGACATTTCATATGTCAAGAAAAACTCCTGGGAAGTTTTTTTTTTCTTCACATTAATCCCGCCCATTTCAAACTTCTGACCAATCACGTAATAGTTGTTAGACACCACATGGAAAAAGAATTCTGCCCAGATGATTTGTGAGTCTGTACTTGTAGAATAGAGTAGAGTAGAATAGAATAGAATAGAATAGAATAGAATAGAATAGAAGTGCAACGAAATTTAACCCATAAAGACCCAGTGCTACTTTTGTGTCAGATTCCAAGTGAATTTTTCTCTCTATTTAATCTTAAGTGATTTATCACAATTTATTGTAATATTATCCTCTGTATTTAGCATTTTTTTGTGTAAATCATCTATTTTGTATTTCCGATATTAAATTTACTGACCATGTAGATCAGTGTTTTTCAACCATGGGGTCGCCTGGAATTAAAATGGGGTCATCTGACATTTCTATTAATTGATAAAAAATTTAAACTTACTAATTAAAATTTACATTACATAACCTAAATGTTGCCTAAAATTAACATTTATTTGCAACATATTATAGCAAACTATTATACGATCAAAAACAAATGAATTTTAGCCAAAAAAATGTCTGTTTTGAATGTCTGGGGTTGCCTGAAATTTCTAATAATTTATAAAGAAAAAATTTTAAAATTAAAACTTACTAATAAAAATTTACATTATATAGTGTAAAGGTTGCCTAAAATTAACGTTTATTTGCAACATAGTATAGCAAACTATTACATGATCAAAAACAAATTAATTTTAGCAAATAAAATGTCTCCATTTTGAATGTTTGGGGTCACCTGGAATTTCTAATAATTTATAAAAAAAAATAAAATTAAAAAATTAAAACTTACTCATAAAAATTTACATTATATAGTTTAAATGTCCTCTAAAATTAACGTTTATTTGCAACATAGTATAGCAAACTATTACACGATCAAAAATAAATTAATTTTAGCCAAAAAAAATGTCTCTGTTTTTAATGTCTGGGGTCGCCTGAAATTTGTGATGTTAAAATGGGGTCACAAGCCAAAAAAGGTTGGGAACCACGGTAGAAGCTCATAAAAAGCTCAGAGTAAAGTTGAAGCTCCTTATATCAAAAACAGAGAAAAGTGAAGAAAGTGACCTTATCGGCAAATATATCATTAACCCTGTAAAGCCTGAACCATTAAATCATTGACAGAAAATTTCAGTTCTTTGAAACTGGAGCCTTTATTGGTCCTTCTCAACAACCAAAAAAAATGTTTTTCAAATATCAGTTTCCATGTATGAGTTTCAATTTTGTATCATTTGATACTTCGAGTCTCAACGCTCAAATATTATTTTTGAACAAACAAAAACATAATATAACACAAACATGTCTAACAAATTAGTAATTCCTTTTCAAAATTGTCAAAGCTCTGCCTCCTTCCTCATTAATGACAGTCTTGTAGTGTCACTGGAAAGGCCTCTGGTGAATGAATTCCTCCCTCTGGTGGATTATCTGTGTATTGCTTGTATCTAATTGTATACATCAGGTTTTTCAAGAAAAAAAATATCACACTGATCATGTAGAGGGCTTCAAAACTCATGTATCAAATATGACGTTTGGTGTTATAGGGTTAACTGAATATAAAAACTAGTGTTTCCATCCACTGTCATTGACCCAACTCCATAGGTTTTACTGGTGAATCGATGTTGTAGAAGATGATGATGTTTCCACGGTAACTACGGAGTCTCTAAACGTCCAAACGGGTCATATGTGATGACCATGAAAAGACGACACACTGTATTTTACACCAATTATTGACATGTATTAATAGGATTAACGGATCAACAGGTATTAAATGCTTTGGTTGTTTGGGTCTTTTTGGGTTAAAAGTGTCTTTCAGTCTGTTCATCATATATAAAATCTACTATAAATATACAAATAAAAGCAGCTAAAATAAATAAATTAATTAAAAAAAAACAAGCACAAACTGTTATTGCACTGATCCTTTATAAAACAAACTGTACATCCAGTTTTATTTGTATTTATTTATATTGTTTTATTTGATATTGGTTTATTGTTCTTTTTTTTTTTTTTTAATGCACAGCTTTTTATGTTTTTAGTTTATTCTTTTATTTATTCTTTTGTTTAGGTTTTAATTATTCTTCTGTACAGCACTGTTTGTTTTGTACAGTCGTTCTGTGTCTTTTAATCTATTCTTGTATTTTACTTTTATTTTGGTTTTTATTTCTTCTTCTGAACAACACTTTGGTCCACTGTGGTTGTTTTAAAGTGCTTTACAATTTCAGTTGGATTGGATCAGGTGTGCTTTTCTGTTTTGAACTGTTCCTGAATCTGTTGGTCCTTATATTCATTGTTTTGCATCGTCTGCCTGAAGTGATAAAACGAGCTAACGTGACAATACTTGGACTCAAAAACAGGATTTTGGTGGTTTCACATTAGGGATGGCTATGCTAGGAAAGTAAAATGAGTATTTCTTTGCATGCCTTGATGTTTCAGCCGCTGTGATCGACTTACACTTGCACAAAACAAAATAAATTAGAGTTCCCTGGCACTTTATTAAGTTTTTCAAATATAGCTGAAGGAAGCAGTGGAGAGGAAATGTGAGACGTTGAGCTGAAAGGTGCTTCTTACTTTTAGCTGTTGCACAAAGAGCATTGGCGAGCCCACGATCACAGAGGCGATCCAGACCAACCCTGCAGGAGGCAGACAAATGAAGTCAGTTCAGTCCTGGCAGTTCTCAAATTAATCCTTTTTTCAGTTCAAGACAAGAAGAAACGCACGGCAACCAGTGTGGAGCTAAAACCACTGAGAAGTCATAGAAGTGCCAAGTTAATTTGCCCTTTTATGTAATATCTGTCATGTTGAGTGTCACTGTAGTTTCTCCACGTCTGTTTCATGGTAAATGGTAAATGGACTGAACTTATATAGCGCATTTTCTACACCTTAGCGCAGGGGTGTCAAATTCATTTTGGTTCAGGGGCCATATTTAGCCCAATTTGATCTCAAGTGGGTCAGATCAGTAAAATAATGACTTAATAACCTATAAATAATGACAAATCCAAGTTTTTCTTTTTGTTTTAGTCCAAAAAAAACCCCTAATTAAATAATGAAAATATTTCTATTTTACAAAAAAGATGTGAATAACCTGAAAAAACAAATTTCATTTAAAAAATTTGTGCAATTTTAACAATATTATGCCTTGACTTATTATTTATACATGTACACACATGTGCACACAATGTTACATAAACATTTAGTAACAGGCAGAATATTGTTAAAATTTTGGAGTTTGAACTAAAATTTGAACAATTTCTACAATATTACACCTCTTATTATTAACACAACTACAGATCACAGTGGATCCATAAATGCATAAAACATTTAGTAACAGGCAGAATATTGTTCAAATTGCACATTTCGGGTTGTTCACCTTTGTTTTTATTTATGTATTTATTTGCATTTTATTATGAAAGACTAGTTTTGTAAATGTTAATATTTTCACAGTGTAATGTTATTTTTTTCACTTAAATTTTTTCCACATAATTTTTCACAAAGAAAATTTGTCGTTGTCATTATTTATGGGTTATTGTGTTGTTATTTTTACTGGACATCACATTGTCTGTATGTGGAATCTGAACCAAAATGATTTGGACCACCTGGACTGTTCAGGTTCATTTTTGCACTTTCATCCTGCGGGCCGGAATGAAACCTTTGGCGGGCCAGATTTGGCCCCCGGGCCGCATGTTTGACACCTGTGCCTTAGCGCTTTACAATTCCTCACATTCACCCATTCACACACACATTCATACACCAGTAGGCAGCTGTTGCCATGCAAGGCGCTGCCAGGTCCTACTGGGAGCAATTTAGGGTTCAGTGTCTTGCTCAAGGACACTTCAACACTTGGACAGTCAGAGCCAGGATTCGAACCGCCGACCCTTCGGTTTCAGTCAAAGGATGACCCGCTCTACCAACTTAGCCACAGTCGCCCGTCGTATCTGTGTCTTAAGGCGAGGACACACCAACCTGATTTTCGGCGGTCGGGTGTCGTCGGGCAGTCTGGTGAGGTCGGTGACATGAGTCTGTTTGGTGTGTTCCGTGAGTTCGGGCCATCGTTAATGCCATCACCAGTCTTTTCGGCTGATTCAACATGTGTAATCGGCCACTACCAGTCGTTCAGTCGGACGAGTCTGATTGGTGGAGGGATAGTCCTTGACTAGTGAATAAGCGGACGAGCAGTTTCCATGTGAATCCACCTACGCCAAGGTACTTCACACTATTATTGTCTTCTATAACAGGCCGTTCACTGCTCATATCATATCTGAATGAGTGCCAGTTAGTGTTGACTATGGATTTCATTCATTCCATTCTCCTCAGTTTTTGTCTTTCTTCTTCCACAGGAAGAAGCCTGAGAGCTGACAACTCCAGTATCTTCTTATTACTAGCCATCTGTTCAATAAGTACAACAACCCTTCTTGACTACTCAAAACTCTCAGCTGACAACAACTGATGACAGCAAGCTCTGTGTTTTCGTCTAGAGAGATGTTCCGTCATTTCCGGTTTTACATCTTGTGCAAGTGCAGAACGTACGCTCAAGTCGGTAGTCGATATAGTGTGTTCTTCACAATTTTTGACCGTGTCAGGGAGACGAGAGCCAACCGATCAGTCAGGCTACCTTTTCTGGTGACGGTCAGCAGTCGGGTTTGTGTATCTTCACCTTTATGTGACTTAGACTTAGGTTAGGTTCAGACTGCTGGGAAATGTGGCCCAAATCCAACCCGACAGCCGATCATTGCCAGAAAAGGTAGCCCGACTGATCGGTCAGCTCTGGCCTCCCCGACACGGTCAAAAAAGTGTGAAGGACACACCAAATCGAGTACCGACGTTAGCATATGTTATGTGCTTGCACAAGACGTAAAACCGGAAATGACAGAACATCTCTCTCGACGAAAACTCAGGCTGTTTCTTAATACCAAGAACGCAGAGTATGGTCTTGTGAACTCAGCAAGTACGGTCTTGGTAAGAATGGTCCCAGAGTATGTACTTCCCAAGAATGCAAGTCTATCTGTAACTGGAACGGCTATGTGCTTGTGAACTTTCCTCCCTGTCTCTGCTGTATTTCCACCATCTGCTCCATAATGTATTTCCCTCAAATCACCACAATGTCACTCGATTTAATTTCAATAGATTTGTACCAGTATTTACATGTCATTTATACATTTTGCATATTTTTCTAAACTGTAGTACATGTCGTTGGTTCAGCCAGTCACAGCCGGCCCGGTCCCGCTTGGGTCCCGCTCAAGCCAGTACGAACTGCATCTTGTGAATTATTTCCCAGTCAAATCTACACAAGTCACCAACCAGTGCATCCTTGGTTTAAGCTAGCTGACAAGAACAACCTCCGGGTATTCCATGCGTTCTTGGTTTATGCAAACTTGCGGATGGAACAGTACTTAGGCCATGACTGATGACGTTTCACAAGAATGGAAGAACAGACAAGAACACGTTGAGAAACGTCCACAGAACTCACTATCATCAGTCATTGTTGTCAGCAGAGAGTGTTGAGTAGTCAAGACGGGTTGTTGTTGTTGTTGTTGTTGTTGTTGTTGTTATACTGGTTGAATGGATGGCTAGTAATAAGATGATACTGGTGTTGTCAGCTCTCTGGCTTCTTCTTGTGGAAGAAGAAAGGTGAAAACTGAGGAGAAATCGCACTATGCTAACAATGCTAACAGTGTTCACTTCATGGAATGAATGAAGTCCATAGGCAACACTGACTGGCGCTCATTTAGATACGATATGAGCAGTGAATGGCCTATTATAGAAGACAATTATAGTGTGAAGTATCTTGGCATAGCTGGATTCACATGGAAACTTCTCCTTCACTGATTCACTAGTCAAGGCCTATCCCCTTGACTAGCACTTCCGTTGTAGTGACTGGTTATGCAGCGTTTTTTGTTTGCTGATATTTTTCTTGGTTCTTTATTAGCAGAGCATTTGATGATTATGCTCTTGTTTTTGTTTCTTGCAGCACATTTTTTCATTTGCACCACGTTCCTCTTTTTGTACCTCATTTTGACTTGTGTTTGAGTTTGTGAATTTGTGTTGTTTCTGTACTTGCAGCTGTTTTCTCTGAACTGAGGCGCATTGGGCCATTGCAATCTGTTTGGCCCCTGTCAGCCACCGTAGTAGAGTGATTTTTGTCTGTTTATGACTTTATAACAGTTGTTTTATTGTATGAGTTTACTTTTTAGCAAGTTCTGCTCAGATGTTTTATAGCAAGAGGAGGTAGATGACAATATCCAGTAACACATTAAGGTTGAAATTTTGGATTTCCGAGTATTTCCATGAGTGCCCTATAGGGATGGGAATTGAGAACTGGTTCTTTTTGAGAACCGGATCCCAGTAGCTCAATTCCTGGGAATCGTTTGCCTGCCTGCTAAACGATTCTGCTTATCGATTCCGCCTTCGTTGCGCAAGCTTGATGACATCATGCGTACACTGCGTTGTTTTGGTCAGAACGTAGCTAATATGGTGTTGAGGCAGAAACGGTCCAAAAAGACGACACCAGGTCCACTGGAACACTGTCAAAGCTTCCATTTCTTCAAAAGGGTGGAATCCCTCCATTCTGCTCAAACATTTGTCCACAGCATGTGATTCATTTACAGGAATGTCACGTATTTGATTCGCTACTTAGTGACGCTTGTGAATCTAGCGGCAGAGTGAACCCCAGGCCGTCATCCGGGCCTGGTTCCGGTTCCGGTGCGGGCAACAAACGTTGTACCCCCTCAAATACAAGTTTCCGAAGGTAGGGGAAAGAAAAATGGGGTCCACGACAACGGGAGACGAGCCAAGTCGAAGCAGTTCCACGCAGTAGAAATGCAGCAATAGAGGAATTAGGAAAGCGTCTTTAGTTTCATTTTCACTGTATGCCTACCCCCCACCCCCCCCCCAAACCGGGCCCGGCATCATCTGTTATTATTTGTACATATTGTATATGTCATATTTTCTGTGCAGAGATGGAAATATAAAAGACAGTTAATGCAAACACACACCGTTAGGACTCTTTTACTCCCTCACACAATGAGAATCAATAAGAGAATCAATAAGGAATCAGAAACGTTAAATTCTTATTGATTCCCATTCCTAGTGCCCGACATACATATATATATTTTTTTCTTTCTTTCTTTTTTTTCTTAAACTTGTCTTGTCCAGCATCATAACAGCAGAATGAGTGCCCTATAAATGGTTAAAAGTACAAAGACAGACTCTAGTAAACAGTACCTAACATCTTGTACGCTCTTTGGGACGAGTACTGCCTCCTCATCTGCAGCGGGAACACGATCCCCTGGTATCTCTCGATGGCAATGCAGGTCATTGTGAGGATTCCTGTCACTATGGCTGTGGTTTGAACAAATGGAACTGTCTTGCAAACCAGAACACCTGCAGAAACCAAACACACATATTACTTCTGTAGTTACATCAAATCCCTTTTTTACCGACCGACGACAGAACGTAAGCAGAGCCAAGGTCATTTCCTGCCTCATTAAGTTGCTAATGAAGCTCTTACACTGACACCTGCTAAATATGTGACCTGTATGAACGCACTCATTCACCCTTTTCTAATTATAGGTGAAGTTTGATTGGACCAAATGCTTGAACTGGGCTTGCTATTGCTATGGTAGAGTACACGTCAGCTATGAAGACGTGGACATGGATGTGAAAATAGACTCAGTCAAAGCCGTTAAGATACCAGATGTCCACGTGGTACTGGGTTTCTGCAGGTATCAGCAAATCTAATTGAATGCTTTTTTATGCCCTTTTTTTTCAACATTCTTTTTATTGAAGTCAAGATAAACCAAAGTGGCAGTCATACAAGAAAAAACAATACTTTTAGATTTTCTACATAACAAAAAACACAATACCCACCCCACTCCCATCCCTCCCCCCACCCCACAAAGTCCCGGGCAATGCATCCCCATCTAAGATTAATTAAATAAATAAGCAAAACACAAACGCTTTACTGTCAACAGGCTTTAACCAGGTTCTGAATGGTTCTTCCTCCGAAACTTGCATTTTTATTTATTTATTTTTAACACATATCTTTATTAAAGTTTTAACACATTACATATCTTTTCTGACATGAATTGGCAACACTGTGTGGGTCTCCCCTGAACATCCCCTGAATCCCCTGAACATCCCCCCCCCCCCCCCCCGAATTTTGCAACAGCGGTGAAAGTAAATAACAAAAAATAATTGACAGACAATATAAGTAATAGTGACTTGAATACTTCTCAACATCCATTTTTGTACATCTGATACATAACACTGGGTTACAAAAAAATGTTTTTTGCAAGTTGTCTAGGTTTTTTCAGCTGAATTAGGACCATTTTGCACCACTAAATCCAAAAATGACATCTGTTTTTCTCAATCAGGTCAGGCTTTTTTGCTAATTTGAATTTGAAAAAAATTGATCTTCTCACAAAATTGATTACATTTTTGTGACTCTATCAGTTGATTTTTTTATATACTTCTCACCCAAAATAGGTTTTAAGAGAAAAAAAAATCATTTGATCACTTGATTCCTGTTAGGTACAATGGTGTATTCACCGCAGATGTAGCAGAATACGTCAGGCTTATTTTTGCAAGATCTTCTAGTTGAAGCCATTTCATTCACCTGTAATATTAAAAAAAAACATTAATCATAAATTGGCAAAAGTAAAATCTTCAGTACTCGTTTATTGCAAGAAATATGAAAGAATTTTATATCATATGATGTGAAAATGCCCATAAATGTCAGCAAAAATGTTAAAAAGCCAATATGTAGCATAGTTCAGAAAGTTGACCTGATTGAGCAAAATTAATGTGATTTTTGGATTCAGCACACCAAAATGATCCTAAATCAGCTCAAAAAACTTAAACAATAAATTTGTTGTTGACCAGTGTAATCAAACATCGTTTAATGGCATGGTCTCATTTTGTACGTTATGATGATGAGATATCAGGCCTTGACTCAAAAATTTTTTTAGAAATTAATTCCATATATTGTGGAAAATATGAGTTTTCCATTTAATTGTGTTGAAACTTGCATTTTCCCATTTTTTCGACATTTGCTAATATTCCCTCCGCTCTTTCGCCACAGTACATTGCATTCCAAGCATCCAGTGTTGATGACTTCATTTATCGGTCACAAACAATAGCCAATTAAAGGGTTTGCCTGTCAGTCATCACACTATACTTGTGATCAAAATTATATAAAATGTTTATATAATCAAAATAAATCGTGAATAACAATACTTTTTTTCTATCAAGTGCGTTTAATTTTTAATGACTTTTGATGCTTTTTAGTGACCTGCATAAACCCTGTGGTATCTGCAAACACTCTTAGCATAAATAATAAAACTGGAAATGATGCTTTAATGCACACTTTAAAGCAGGGTTGTCAAACTCATTGTAATTCAGGGGCCACATTTTGCTAAATTTGATCTGAAGTGGGCCGGACCAGTGAAATAATAACATAATAATATGTAAACAATGTCAACTCCAAACTTTTGTCTGTGTTTTAGAGTGAAAAAAAGTAAAATTACATGATGAAAATCTACAAACTATCCTTTAAAACAATGTGAATAACAGAAACAAACTGAAATTTTTTGTACCGCTGTCGTAACAAAATAATTTCCTGCAAAAGATCAATAAAGTGTCTGTCTGTCTATCTTTAAAAAGTAAGTGCAATTTTAACAGTATTAAGCTTCTGTTTATCATTTACACATGTTCATAACAACTTACAGATCACAGTGGATCTACAAATACACAAAACATTTAACAGTCAGAATATTGGTACAAATGCACTTCTTAAGACATGTTCATTGTTCAGGTTTTCATTTACAAAGATAAAAATGTATAGTTGTCATTTTTTACAGGTTATTATGATAGTATTTTACTGATCTGACCCACTTGAGACTGAATTGGTTTGAATGTAGAAGCTGAATTAAAATGATTGTTAATGTGTCAGTGTAATTTTTGCATTTCACACATTCATCCCACGGGCCAGTCTGGACTCTTTAGCAGGCCGGATTTGGCTGTTTGACACCCCTGCTTTACAGTCTTTACCAAGAAAAACATCAGACTTTCTTTTCTGCCTTCATTTCTAGGGGCTGCAGTGACTACAGTCAGTGTTTGCCTGTTTTAAGATCAGTCATCTAGATCATGTCCTCACCTGACCCCACCCACAGATACTCAGTTTACTGCCATACAGGAAGAAAAGTCAGAAAATGTAGACTTGACAAGCTTGAATAAAAGAATTTGTATTCTTTTTTTTTTTTTTTTTTTTTTTTTTTTTTATCAGAAAGTTCCTCAAATCATCTCATTCAAACTCGGTCAATTTGAAAAAACTCACTGTTTAATTTAAGTAAAAAATAAATTGATTAAATTGATTAAAGTTGCTAAAATAGGAGAATAAATTTAGAGAGAGAGAGAGAGAGAGAGAATATTTGAGAAACCCTTTAACCCTTGATGTGCCAGAGTTGTATTCAAAAAATATACAATTTTAATATCAAGAATTCAAAAAACTCTAGCTTGGAAGTGGTTAGAGATAAGTCATACTGTAAAACTACTTTAGCAGTTTTAAATAAGCCATTCTACACTCAACAAAAATATAAACGCACCACTTTTGTTTTTGCTCCCATTTTTCATGAGCTGAACTCACAGATCTAAAACTTTTTCTATGTACACAAAAGGCCTATTTCTCTCAAATATTGTTCATAAATTTGTCTAAATCTGTGTTAGTGAGCATTTCTCCTTTGTCCTTTGCTGAGATAATCCATCCACCTCACAGGTGTGGCATATCAAGATGCTGATTAGACAGCAGGATTATTGCACAGGTGTGACTTAGGCTGGCCACAATAAAAGGCCACTCTAAGATGTGCACTTTTACTGTATTGGGTGGTCCAGGGGGGTCAGAAAACCAGTCAGTATTTGGTGTGACCACCATTTTCCTCGCACAGTCTTCTTCATGAATTCTCTGAAACAGTTTTGGAGATGGCTTATGACAGAGAAATGAACATTCAATTCACAGGCAAAAGCTCTGGTGGAGATTCCTGAAGTCAGCATGCCAATTGCATATTCCCTCAAAACTTGTGACATCTGTGGTATTGTGCTGTGTGATAAAACTGCACATTTTGGAGTGGCCTTTTATTGTGGCCAGCCTAAGGCACACCTGTGCAAAAATCCTGCTGTCTAATCAGCATCTTGATATGCCACACCTGTGAGGTGGATGGATTATCTCAGCAAAGAAGAAGTGTTCACTAACACAAATTTAGACAGATTTGTGAACAATATTTGAGAGAAATAAACCTTGTGTGTACACAGAAAAAGTTTTAAATCTTTGAGTTCAGCTCATGAAAAATGGGAGCAAAAACAAAAGTGGTGCGTTTATATTTTTGTTCAGTGTACATAGTGAATACTACTACTACTTATTATTATTATTATTATTATTATTATTATTATTATTATTATTATTGTTGTTGTTATTACTGAACATTGACTTCTAATGGAGTACAGTGTTTTCCTCTTTCACTTCAGTTAACCCATAAAGACCCAGTGATACTTTTGTAGAAGTTCCCAAATGAATTGTTCTCTAGATTTAACTTTTCTTAAGTGATTTATTGCCAGTTATTATCATATTATCTTCATGTCTATGCATGTGGTGATGTCAGCTTAATAATTACCTCTATACAGGGTGGGGAAGCAAAATTTACAATGAACATTTAGTTGTTTTTTCTCAGCAGGCACTACGTCAATTGTTTTGAAACCAAACATGTATTGATGTCATAATCATACCTAACACTATTATCCATACCTTTTCAGAAACTTTTGCCCATATGAGTAATCAGGAAAGCAAACGTCAAAGAGTGTGTGATTTGCTGAATGCACTCGTCACACCGAAGGAGATTTCAAAAATAGTTGGAGTGTCCATAAAGACTGTTTATAATGGAAAGAAGAGAATGACTATGAGCAAAACTATTACGACAAAGTCTGGAAGTGGAGGAAGCAACAAAAAACGTACCAAAGCTTTTATTAAAGCTCTCAAATCCAAAATCCGAAAGGATCCAACCAAATCCATGAGAAAAATGGCAATTGAACTTGAGGTAGACAACAAGAGCGTTAGAAATGCTGTAAAATATGATTTGAAGATTTAAATTCTCATGACTTTCAACAAACTATTTGGTCATACACTGTCTTTCAATCCCTGCCTCAAAATATTGTAAATTTTGCTTCCCCACCCTGTATATGTGCCAAGTTTGAAGTAAATTGAAACAAAATTGATGTTTTTATAGACATTTGAAATTTTGCACATTATAAGTAAATGGGGGGGGGGGGTTTAAAAAATTCATTAAAAAAATGTAAACTTTGACGTATTTTTCCCAAAATGGAGTCACTGGCAATCTATAAACACAATTTAGTATGAATTGAAGCAACAGTTTTGCTGCTAGAGTGTTGACAAACAAACAAACCAAACCAAAATCAGTACCCCTTGCCTCTCTTTCGGGGAGGTGAGGCAAAAATCATTTGGAAATCACCCTAAAAGTACTTCTAGGTCTTTTTCACACATTATGGGATGCTTATTTCTGACCTAAATCGATAGCTGAGTCAATAGGAAAGGCCATGTCAGCGCTCATAATCCCACAGGTGCTTCTTTTCCCTCTGGATGCCTCAGTGCACACGTGCAGGAGCGTCTGTTTGGAGAATCTTCTTTAAAAAAAAAAACTGCAGATGAATTTTTCATCAGACGTATCTCTGTCAGATCACGTCTCCTGAGACTCAAAGCAAAAAAAAGGCTGTATTTTCTCAAGTGATTAGCTGTGGGATCAGCCCTTCTCTTCCCTCTGCAGAAGGCCTCAGTGTTTGCTCTGAATAGAATACTCATTATCACAGGTTGGGTTGTTTTCCAGTCACTTGAAATGAAGCAGCACTGAGTTCTCACCTCCACACCATTCATTACAGCCCATAATAGTGCCCTGATGTGTTAATAATCCACTATTTACCATCAGTTCCTATTTTCTGCTGTTTCATTAAGTCTTATTTCCCACAGTGCGTCAGCTCTTACGCTTTAAGCTATTTCTAGTTGCTTTATTGAATCTAGAAGGTTGGAATTAAATCTTACCTTCAACAGTTACACATATGATGTAACAGTAGTGTTTATGATTAGGGGTGTAAGAAAATATTGGTTCTGCAATATATCACGATATTTCATTTCACAATCCTGTATCAATATTAGGGCTGTGTATTGGCAAGAATCTGGCGATACGATACAAATAACAGTGCTAGGATCACAATACAATATATCACGATTAGGGGTGTAACGATTACCGGTATAACGATAAACCGCGGTAAAATTGCAGATGGTTACTATTACTGTTTAAATTCTAATTAATTAACTAATCTGTATTTGATTACTTTTACTTACAATTTTAGGGGAAAAAACCCTATGTAAAGCTATGCTTTTATGTCAAATATTTGAGTATAGTTTTAATTTATTACCATTTTGATTTTCTATACCTAATATTTGGAACCAATATTCACTTTTAAAGTCTTTGAAAAGGTTCATTAAGCATCTGTGTGTTATTTATGCAATAAAGTATATACATTTTTAAAATTGGATTGTATATATTTTTTGTTTTTTTCTGGCCTTTTATGTTAATATCGTAGGTTAAAGTGAAAAAATAATAGGCAGATGATACAGATGAAGTTGTGCTGAAAAAAAAGATACCAAATATGGGTATAATAAACATTTCTTTATATATTATATAAAGGCAAAATCAAAATGACTGAAGAACGGCCAAAATAGACTCAGACCACTAAGGGTTAATATTTGAATGTTTCTGCCAAGAGAAAGTACATTGTACCAATTATTTCTTTTTTTTTTTTCAAAATACAACTTGGTTAAATTATTTCAGTGTGTGCATTAGTACTTTTTGAACATTTTGAGCAAAATTTCAACAATATCATGATAATAATGATAACCGTGATAATGTTGGTCACAATAACCGTGATATGAAATTTTCATAGTGTTACATCCCTAGTATCAGTGCATCCCTAGTTATTATGCTATTATTTTACTGAAGATCATATTTGTCTGTATGTGGAACCTGAACTAAAATGAGCTCTACAGCCTTAACTGTGGAATTTTTGCACTTTGCAAATTCATCCCACGGGCCGGATTGGAACTTTTGGCGGGCCGCATTTGGCCCTCGGGCCGCATGTTTGAGACCCCTGCTTTAATCATTCCTTTTCACACCTTACCGATGTTTGCAAAACTCAGAAATCTGCTTCCTTTTTTATGTGATTTATTATTCATTTTGTTAGTTGAAAATGAAAAGAAACAAGCAGTCACTTTTTCAAAAGAGATATTTTTGTGCGAGAACACAATGAATAACTCAGTATTTGTAAGGTGTGAACACAACAGACAACGCGTCCTCTTACAAAACTTGGAGGGAAGGGACTTGTGACATACTTTACAAAGATCCCCATTTCTCTGTGATCACTGAAGCAAAAAGAATGGGGTTTTCTGCAAGATGTAGGTCATAAGTTATAGTTTCATGCCCTGAAATTGCATTTTGATGGATTCACTATTTTTAAAGTTATCATTGCATTTTTTTAAGGGCATACGGTATAGGAAAATACATGATTTACACTGAAAAATGTAAAATACAGAGGAGAATATGATAATAAATGATGATAAATCACTTAAAGGTTAGATATAGAGAAAAATTCACTTGGGAAGTGGCACAAAAGTAGCACTGGGTCTTTATGTGTTAAGTGTAAAGTGATTTGCAGCCTCTGAACTGGCTCTAAAAGGTTTGTTTACAGATGGGATTAAATCTGGGATGCAAAAGTAGTGTTTCTGATGCATTTGCAGGCTATTATTGGTCCTGTATTCCCATATGAGGCTATTTTACTGAGTCTAGTGTCTTATTTTACGCACATGTCCTTGAGTTTAAAGCACTTTGCAGCCTCTGTACCAGCTCTAAAAGGTTTGAACACAGCTAGTATTCAATCTTACCATCAACATTTACACACATGATGTAATAGTGTTGATGATGCAATAATAAGATATTATTATTATTATTATCTCCGCCCCAGGAAGTTTTGTGATCACTTTGCTTTGTGTGTGTGTTATCTGTTAGCAAGATAACTCAAAAAGTTATGGACGGATTTTCATGAAATTTTGGTGGTGATCGGGGGTGGGGGGGGTGCCAGTATCAACATTTCCTGAAAATTTCATGAAAATCCGTCCATAACTTTTTGAGTTATCTTGCTAACAAACAAACAAACAAACAAACAAACAAACACATGCACGCACACACACACAGCAAAGCGATCACAATACCTCCTGGCAGAGGTAATAATAAATATAATGTAACACTAATGTTTATGATGCATTAATAAGTTATTATTGGTCCTGCATTCCCATATGATGCTGTTTTACAAGTGTCTTATTTTATGCACATGTCCTTGAGTTTAAAGGTCTTTGCAGCCTCTGTACCAGCTCTGAAAGGTTTGATCACAGCTAGTATTCAGCCTTACCTTCAACTATTACACACATGATGTGACAGTAGTGTTTATGATGCATTAGTGGGCTATTATTTAACATGCGTCCCTTTAATGATGCCATTTTACCAAGACTAGTGTCTTATTTTAAACACATGTTCTGAAGTTTAAAGCACTTTGCAGCCTCTGTACCAGCTCTAAAAGGTTTGATCACAGCTAGTATTCAATCTCACCTTCAACTATTACGCACATGATGTAACAGCAATGTTTATGATGCATTAATAGGCTATTATTGACCATGCATTCTGTTTTGATGTTGTTTCACTGAGTCTAGTGTCTTATTTTACGCACATGTTCTTAAGTTTAAAGCTCTTTGCAGCCTCTGTACCAGCTCTAAAAGGTTTGATCACAGCTGATTTTCAGTCTTACTTTCAACTATTACGCAGATGATTTCACAGTAGTATTTATGATGCATTAATAGGCTATTATTGATTATGCATCCTGTTTTGATGCTGTTTTACTGAGATTAGAATCTTATTTTACGCACACGTTCTTAAGTTTAAAGCTCTTTGCAGCCTCTGCACCAGCTCTAAAAGGTTTGATCACAGCTAATATTCACTCTTACTTTCAATAACAATGAATATGATGTAACATTAGTGTTTATGATGCATTAATATGCAATTATTGACCGTGCATTCCCATGTGATGCTGTTTTACTAGTGTCTTATTTTAGTCACATGTTCTAAAGTTTAAAGGAATTTGCAGCCTCTGCACCAGCTCTGAAAGGTTTGATCACAGCTGGTTTTAAATCTTACCTTCAACAATTGCACATAAGATCTGACAGTAGTGTTTATGATGCATTAATAAGCAATTGTTTAACATGCCTCCCTTTAATGATGCTGTTTTACTGAGTCTAGTGTCTTATTTTAAACACATGTTCCGAAGTTTAAAGCCATATGCAGCCTCTGCACCAGCTCTAAAAGGTTTGATCAAAGCTGATATTGAAGCTTACTTTCAATAATAATGGAAATAATGTAACAGTAGTGTTTATGATGCATTAATAAGTTATTATTGATCGTGCATTCCCATGTGTTGCTTTTTTACGAGTGTCTTATTTTACGCACACGTTCTTACATTTAAAGCTCTTTGCAGCCTCTGTACTAGCTCTAAAAGGTTTGATCACAGCTAGTATTCAATCTTACTTTCAACTATTACGCAGATGATTTCACAGTAGTGTTTATGATGCATTAATAGGCTTTTAATTAACATGCGTCCCTTTAATGATGCTGTTTTATGAGTCAAGTGTCTTATTTTACGCACATGTTCTGAAGTTTAAAGCTCTTTGCAGCCTCTGTACCAGCTCTAAAAGGTTTGATCACAGCTGATTTTCAGTCTTACTTTCAATTATTACGCAGATGATTTCACAGTAGTATTTATGATGCATTAATAGGCTATTATTGATTATGCGTCCTGTTTTGAGGCTGTTTTACTGAGATTAGAATCTTATTTTACGCACACGTTCTTAAGTTTAAAGCTCTTTGCAGCCTCTGCACCAGCTCTAAAAGGTTTGATCACAGCTAGTATTCACTCTTACTTTCAATAATAATGAATATGATGTAACATTAGTGTTTATGATGCATTAATATGCAATTATTGACCGTGCATTCCCATGTGATGCTGTTTTACTAGTGTCTTATTTTAGTCACATGTTCTGAAGTTTAAAGGAATTTGCAGCCTCTGCACCAGCTCTGACAGGTTTGATCACAGCTGGTTTTAAATCTTACCTTCAACAATTGCACATAAGATCTGACAGTAGTGTTTATGATGCATTAATAAGCAATTGTTTAACATGCCTCCCTTTAATGATGCTGTTTTACTGAGTCTAGTGTCTTATTTTAAACACATGTTCCGAAGTTTAAAGCCATATGCAGCCTCTGCACCAGCTCTAAAAGGTTTGATCAAAGCTGATATTGAAGCTTACTTTCAATAATAATGGAAATGATGTAACAGTAGTGTTTATGATGCATTAATAAGTTATTATTGATCGTGCATTCCCATGTGTTGCTTTTTTACGAGTGTCTTATTTTACGCACACGTTCTTACATTTAAAGCTCTTTGCAGCCTCTGTACTAGCTCTAAAAGGTTTGATCACAGCTAGTATACAATATTACCTTCAACTATTACGCACATGATGTAACAGTAGTGTTTATGATGCATTAGTGGGCTATTATTTAACATGCGTCCCTTTAATGATGCTGTTTTACCGAGACTAGTGTTTTATTTTACGCACATGTTCTTAAGTTTAAAGCAATGTGCTGCCTCTGTATCAGCTCTAAAAGGTTTGATCACAGCTAGTATTCAATCTCACCTTCAACTATTATGCACATGATGTAACATTAGTGTTTATGATGCATTAATAGTCTATTATTGATCATGCATTCCCATATGATGCTGTTTAATGAGTGTCTTATTTTACGCATATGTTCTGAAGTTTAAAGCTCTTTGCAGTATCTGCACCAGCTCTAAAAGGTTTGATCACAGCTAGTCTTCAATCTCACCTTCAACTATTACGCACATGATTTCACGGTAGTGTTTATGATGCATTAATAGTCTATTATTGATCATGCATTCCCATAAGATGCTGTTTTACGATTGTCTTATTTTACGCACATGTTCTTACATTTAAAGCTCTTTGCAGCCTCTGTACCAGCTCTAAAAGGTTTGATCACAGCTGGTTTTAAATCTTACCTTCTAAAATAACACATATGATGTAACAGTAGTGTTTATGATGCATTAGTGGGCTATTATTTAACATGCGTCCCTTTAATGAATCTGTTTTATGAGTCAAGTGTCTTATTTTACGCACGTTCTTAAGTTCAAAGCTCTTTGCTGCCTCTGTACCAGCTCTAAAAGGTTTGATCACAACTAGTACTCAATCTGTGATGCTACAGTAGTGTTTATGATGCATTTGCAGGCTATTATTGATCGTGCATTCCCATATGATGCTATTTTACCGAGTGTAGTGTCTTATTTTACGCACATGTCCTTAAGTTTAAAGCACTTTGCAGCCTCTGTACCAGCTCTAAAAGGTTCGATCACAGCTGATATTAAATCTATGATGTGACACAAGTGTTTGTGATGCGTTAATAGACTATTATTTTCCATTTGTTCCTATTTGCTGCTGTTTTACTCGTGTCTAGTGTCATATTTTACGCATATGCGCTCTTAAGTTTAAAGCAAGTTTGAACCTGCGCATTGGTTCTAAAAGGTTTGATCACATCTGGTTTTAAATCAATAGTTTTTATGAGGCATTAAAAGCTATTATTAGTCATGCATTCCCGTTTGCAGCTGTTTTATGCATTTCTAGTTGCTTTTCTTTTCGCGCGTAAAATCCAAATTTGCGACTCACCTCCGAACCATTCCGATGAGATGTTCTGCAGCAAAGTGAAAGGTATGCAGAAGAAAGTGATGAGCAGGTCACTGAACGCCAGAGAGCAAATGAAAATATCTGTGGCCGTTTGGATGGCGCGTTTCTTTAAAATAATGTAGATGACCAGACTATTCCCAGCCAGAGCCAGCACGAAAATAACCACGTACATGATCACGAAGGTGGTTTTGGCGCTGTAGGGTAACTCTGGGATGTAGACGAGCGGCTGGATATTGTAAGTGTTGATAAACTCTTGTCTGCTCAGGTTGTAGTACTGAAGCATCTCCTGCAGCACTTCAGGGGTGATTTTAGCGGATCCCTGCTCGGAGTCTGTGGAGGCTGCAGCCATCCTGATCACCAGTCTGTTTCCTCTCCAGAAAAGAAGGGATTTTCAGAAAGAGAGTTTAAAAAAGAAAAGAAAAAAAAAAAAATCATAAAAGTTAATGTGCGTGAGTGTCCGTGTGGATGCTGCAGTGCTTCCTCCTCCATCCGGTTCAAGCTGAACCTGCAGCTGCTCATCTGCACACATGAGTCTATATAAGAGTGAGCAATGACTGACAGGCTCCTGCACGAGCCCCATGTGCACATTACACACCACAGGGGTGGGGGGGTGGGGGGGGGTGTAGTAGCTCTAAGTCTAAGTCTGCTCTGAGTGTACAACATGAGTGGTCCCTTTATTACCCCGCCCCCTGAAGAGGAGGTAAGGGGTATGGTTTGTGTTGGTTCTGTTTGTTTGTTTGTTTGTTTGTTTCTTTGTTTGTTAACACTGTAGCAGCAAAACTATTGCTTGAATTCATACCAAACTGGGTTTATAGATTGCCAGTGAGCCAGAATAAATGTGATTACATTTTGGGAAAAATAGGTCAAAGTTTAAATTTCTTATGAATTTTTTTAAATCTTTGTTTTTTTTCCCATTTACTTATAATGGACAGAATTTCACGTCTGTAGCAGCAAAACTATTGGTTGAATTCATACCAAATTGGGTTTTTAGATTTCTAGTAACCCAGAATAGATCTGATTACATTTTGGGAAAAATAGGTTAAAGTTTCAATTTTTTATGATTTTTTAAAAAATCTTTGGGGTTTTTTTCCCCCCTGTTCACTCATAATGGGCGAAATTGCACGTATCTGTAGCAGCAAAACTATTGGTTGAATTCATACCAAATTTGGTTTATAGATTACCAGTGACCCAGAATAGATCTGATTACATTTCGAGGAAAAATAGGTTAAAGTTGAAATTTTTTAGGAATTTTTCTAAATCTTTTTTTTCCTTCTACTTATAATGGGCAAAATTTCAAATGTCTGTAGCAGCAAAACTATTATTTGAATTCATGCCAAATTGGGTTTATAGATTGCCATTGAGATTACATCTTTGCAAAAGTAGGTCAAAGTTCAAATTTTTAATGAATTATTAAAATCTTTTTTTCCCTCCCATTTACGTATAATGGGCAAAATTTCACATGTCTATAAAAACATCGATTTTGTTTCAATTTACTTCAAACTTGACAATTATTTAGACTTATTTATTGATTTGGTTGGAAATAAGCATCCCATAATGCGTTAAAGACCTAGAGCTACTTTTAGGGTGATTTCCAAATGATTTTTACTCCGCACCCCGAAGGGGAGGCAAGGGGTATTGATTTGGTTTGATTTGTTTGTTTGTTAACACTCTAGTACCAAAACTATTGGTTGAATTCATACTAAATTGGGTTTATAGATTGCCAGTGACCCAGAATAAATGTCATTACATTTTGGGAAAAATAGGTCAAAGTTTCAATTTTTTATGAATTTTTAAAATCTTTTTTTTTTTTTCCTATTTACTTATAATGGGTGAAATTTCAAATGTCTGTAGCAGCAAAACTGTTGGTTGAATTCATACCAAATTGAATTTATAGATTTCTAGTAACCCAGACTAGATCTCATTACATTTTGGGAAAAATAAGTCGAAGTTCAAATTTTTGTGCATTTTTTTTTTTTTTTTTTTCTCCATTTACTTATAATGTGCGGAATTTCTTGTCTGTAGCAGCAAAACTATTGGTTGAATTCATACCAAATTGGGTTTATAGATTACCAGTGACCCAGAATAGATCTGATTACATTTTGGGAAAAATAGGTCATAGTTTACATTTTTTATGAATTTTTAAAAATCTTTTATATTTCTCCCATTTACTTATAATGGGCAAAATTTCAAATGTCTATTAAAACATTTCATTTCATTTCATTTATTAAGATCCCCATTAGCAACTGAATCATCAGTTGCTGTTCTTCCTGGGGTCTCCTCTGCATTACATTACAATTTTAATTATTTACATTAATCTTACCCCCCCCCCCCCCCCCCACACACACACACACACACACACACACACACACACAAACAGGACATATACAACAGCCCAATGCAATAAAAATAAATAAATAAACAAAATAAGTACTATACATTTGTACTCCTTCACCAACTAATAGCTGTCTGATACAAATCATAAGACATCTTTCAATATTATCAATACTCTTTCCATTTCATGCCTGTTGTGTAAACAAGAAAAGTTTTAATTTCTTTTGAAAACAGTTTGTTATTTTCCAAAAACAGACACCCTGGCAATCCATTCCATGCAACCATGGCCCGATAAAAAAACAGTTTTCTGTACCTGATTTGTTCTGCCTAAAGGGAGAACAAATGTTTCAGTTTACTTCAAACTTGGCACACACATAGACATGATGACATCAGCTGGATCAGTGCCAAAATAAACTACAATACACGCGACTCCACTGTCATTCATCCAACTCCATGAGTTTTACTGGTGAATCAATGTTGTAGAAGATGACGGTGTTTCTATGTTCACTACGGAGCTTCTGAACGTCCAAATGGTTCATATCTGATGACCATGAAAGGATGATAAACTGCATTTTACACCAATTATTTACATGGATTGATAGAATTAATGGCTCAACAGGGATTAAACAGTTTAGATCAGTAGATGGTTTAAGTCGGGGATGGATGTTTGAGTCTTTATGGGTAAATATAGCAAAAAAAAAAGGAGTATTTATACCACAGGGCAAATACCTATAGAGCAGGCAGATAAAGTAGAATTACTGGGCACATTAAATGAACGCTGAACATATTCATAGTACAGTGAAGAAGATGGGTAGTGGTATCTCTATGGTGAGGACATGTCTTTATGTCCCCTCAAACACTGGGACAGGTGACTAAAGCTCTAATTTTATGTCACCTGGATTATTGTGCACCTGTCATCTATGCATTGTGCACACGTCATCTGTGCATCTAAAGGTAAACTGAGGAAATTGTAAATAGTACAGAACAGAGCTGCCAGCTTAGTCTTACACTGTCCCATAAGAACAGGCACCGTCAGGATGCACCATCTACTGTCATAGTTAACGGTACAGAACAGGCGCGTGTTCAACAGTTACATTTTTCAGTAACACACTCTTTTCTACTCAACCTGTTTTCTTTTACAAATAAATTGTCAGATGCAGTCAAGTTCATTCTTATTTTACTAGGTCAGCTGGTGATGGACAGGTTATGTTGCCACATCCAAAATTTCATTCATTTCACTTTCATTTTTTTGTTTATTTGGTGCATTTACAGAATATAAGCAAATTCAAAATTCCAAATTAATTCATCTACACTCGAAAACAAGTGAGAAGAAGAAAAACTTATATAAGACCTCCGCCAAGGCAGATCAGTCCCCACCATCACCACTAAAATTTAATCATTTCTTCCTTGTGCCAGTATCAGCATTTCCTGAAAATTTCAGCAAAACCCTCCCCCCCAATCACCACCAAAAGTTAATCATTTGTTCCTTGTGCCAGTATCAATATTTCCTGAAAATTTCATCACCCCTCCATCACCTCTAAAATTTAATCATTTGTTCCTTGTGCCAGTATCAATATTTCCTGAAAATTTCATCACCCCCCCCATCACCACCAAAATTTTATCATTTGTTCATTTGTTCCTTGTGCCAGTATCAACCATTCCTGAAAATTTCATCACCCCCCCATCACCACCAAAATTTTATCATTTGTTCCTTGTGCCAGTATCAACATTTCCTGAAAATTTCATCAACCCCCCCCCCCCCCCCATCACCACTAAAAGTCAATCATTTGTTCCTTGTGCCAGTATCAATATTTCCTGAAAATTTCATCAACCCCCCCCCCCCATCACCACCAAAATTTTATCATTTGTTCCTTGTGCCAGTATCAACATTTCCTGAAAGTTTCATCAAAATCCCCCCCCCCCAATCACCACCAAAAGTTAATCATTTGTTCCTTGTGCCAGTATCAATATTTCCTGAAAATTTCATCAACCACCCCAATCACCACCAAAATTTTATCATTTTTTTTCCTTGTGCCAGTATCAACATTTCCTGAAAATTTCAGCAAAACCCTCCCCCCCAATCACCACCAAAAGTTAATCATTTGTTCCTTGTGCCAGTATCAATATTTCCTGAAAATTTCATCACCCCTCCATCACCTCTAAAATTTAATCATTTGTTCCTTGTGCCAGTATCAACATTTCCTTAAAATTTCATCAAACCCCCCCAATCACCACCAAAAGTTAATAATTTGTTCCTTGTGCCAGTATCAATATTTCCTGAAAATTTCATCACCCCCCCATCACCACCAAAATTTTATCATTTGTTCCTTGTGCCAGTATCAACATTTCCTGAAAATTTCATCAAAATCCTCCCCCCCCATCACCACTAAAAGTCAATCATTTGTTCCTTGTGCCAGTATCAATATTTCCTTAAAATTTCATCAACCCCCCCCCCCAATCCCCACCAAAAGTTAATAATTTGTTCCTTGTGCCAGTATCAATATTTCCTGAAAATTTCATCACCCCCCCCATCACCACCAAAATTTTATCATTTGTTCATTTGTTCCTTGTGCCAGTATCAACCATTCCTGAAAATTTCATCACCCCCCCCATCACCACCAAAATTTTATCATTTGTTCCTTGTGCCAGTATCAACATTTCCTGAAAATTTCATCAAACCCCCCCCCCCATCACCACTAAAAGTCAATCATTTGTTCCTTGTGCCAGTATCAATATTTCCTGAAAATTTCATCAACCCCCCCCATCACCACCAAAATTTAATCATTTCTTCCTTGTGCCAGTATCAACATTTCCTGAAAATTTCAGCAAAACCCTCCCCCCCAATCACCACCAAAAGTTAATCATTTGTTCCTTGTGCCAGTATCAATATTTCCTGAAAATTTCATCACCCCTCCATCACCTCTAAAATTTAATCATTTGTTCCTTGTGCCAGTATCAACATTTCCTTAAAATTTCATCAAACCCCCCCAATCACCACCAAAAGTTAATAATTTGTTCCTTGTGCCAGTATCAATATTTCCTGAAAATTTCATCACCCCCCCCATCACCACCAAAATTTTATCATTTGTTCCTTGTGCCAGTATCAACATTTCCTGAAAATTTCATCAAAATCCTCCCCCCCCATCACCACTAAAAGTCAATCATTTGTTCCTTGTGCCAGTATCAATATTTCCTTAAAATTTCATCAACCCCCCCCCCCCAATCCCCACCAAAAGTTAATAATTTGTTCCTTGTGCCAGTATCAATATTTCCTGAAAATTTCATCACCCCCCCATCACCACCAAAATTTTATCATTTGTTCATTTGTTCCTTGTGCCAGTATCAACCATTCCTGAAAATTTCATCACCCCCCCATCACCACCAAAATTTTATCATTTGTTCCTTGTGCCAGTATCAACATTTCCTGAAAATTTCATCAAACCCCCCCCCCCCATCACCACTAAAAGTCAATCATTTGTTCCTTGTGCCAGTATCAATATTTCCTGAAAATTTCATCAACCCCCCCCCCCCCATCACCACCAAAATTTTATCATTTGTTCCTTGTGCCAGTATCAACATTTCCTGAAAGTTTCATCAAAATCCCCCCACCCCAATCACCACCAAAAGTTAATCATTTGTTCCTTGTGCCAGTATCAATATTTCCTGGAAATTTCATCAACCACCCCAATCACCACCAAAATTTTATCATTTTTTCCCCTTGTGCCAGTATCAACATTTCCTGAAAATTTCATCAACACCCCCCCCCCCCCCATCACCACCAAAATTTTATCATTTGTTCCTTGTGCCAGTATCAACATTTCCTGAAAAATTCAGCAAAATCCGCCCACCCCTCCATCACCTCTAAAATTTAATCATTTCTTCCTTGTGCCAGTATCAACATTTCCTGAAAATTTCAGCAAAATCCGCCCACCCCTCCATCACCTCCAAAATTTAATCATTTCTTCCTTGTGCTAGTATCAGCATTTCCTGAAAATTTCATCAAACACCCCCCCCACCCCACCCCAGTCACCACTAAAAGCCAATCACCACCAAAAGTTAATCATTTGTTCCTTGTGCCAGTATCAACCATTCCTGAAAATTTCATCAACCCCCCCCATCACCACCAAAATTTTATCATTTGTTCCTTGTGCCAGTATCAACATTTCCTGAAAATTTCATCAACACCCCCCCCAATCACCACCAAAAGTTAATAATTTGTTCCTTGTGCCAGTATCAACATTTCCTGAAAATTTCATCAACCCCCCCCCCCCCCCCCCCCCCCCCCCCAATCACCACCAAAAGTTAATCATTTTTTCCTTGTGCCAGTATCAACATTTCCTGAAAATTTCATCAACCCCCCCCCTCCCCCAATCACCACCAAAAGTTAATCATTTTTTCCTTGTGCCAGTATCAACATTTCCTGAAAATTTCATCCAAATCCATCCATAACTTTTTGAGTTCTCTTGCTAACAGTCAAACAGGCAGACAGACGAACCCTGACAAAAACCAAACCCCCGCTCTAACACTTGGAGGAGATAATAACATTTTAAATACTCACTCCTGTCCTTAGACTTTAAGCCAGAACGATGAATAAAATCGGCCTATACCAAATTTGAATGAATTAATTTAACAGTATTAACATTACATAACCAAAATGTGTGTGAAAATTAGAAACAAAGTACATTCCTGATGGTGTTACCACGGGTTACAGTTAACCGTCAACTTACATTATAATAATTACAGACCAACAATGGTACGAAAAAAACAAAAAATCCACTAAAACCAAATGCTTTAAAGAGGACAGTTATTTACGATGCCATCAGTCATTGGAATAATTACCCCCTCAACATGCATAAATTAATTGGTACATCATCTGAGAAGGCACTATTTAAATATCAGAGCAGGTTCTGTATGGAGGGGAAGTCTGTATGTTATTTTATTTTTTATTTTTTTGATCAATGTATTTTTTATTTATCAACAAAAAGTACAAAAAGCAACAAAAACACTGCGACATATGTAAAAACAATTGTTAGTCACAAGGTTTATTATGGTCAATGTATCATGAATGTCCCCATTGTTTGTTTTGTTTTGTAATGTACAGAAAATAAGCAATAAAAAAAAAAAAAAAAAAAAAAATATATATATATATATATATATATATATATATATATATATATATATATATATATACATATATAAAAGAAACCTCAACTCAAAATGAAATCCATGTAGAATCCTCCTTCAGTTGTAGTACCGCTGATAACCACAGGGTGTCTCTAAAAAGCCCTGGCTTCCATAGGCTTCCATTGAACCTCTTTAAAAAAAAAATACTGTCATTTATCTGGGTTTTTTTTTTTGTTTTTTTTTCTGGGACTCAATCTGGTCTCATTAGTTTTAATTACAACCGTTATAAGCGACCTGCTGCTCTAGTTGTAATTTCTCTTCCTGTCAATTAGATCTCGGGGTTAATAAATGGCTGTGATATCCGTTGTGTCAGTCTATGATTGACAGGTGGGTATCACAGCTCACCTGCAGAGGCACACATTCACACTCGTATTTATTTAATACAACACATTTTTATGACCTACTCTTGTGGTTAATAGGCTCCACTAACAAGACTCTAAAATCACCCTGTTATGCACTGGATGATGGAATTTATTATTTTACTGCCGCACGAAGCAAATGTTTAACCCTTTATCGAGCAAGTGACTATTTTTGGTCATTTCTACAAACATTACAAGACAGTGACAGTAACATTTTTTTTTTTTTTTAAACAATATCTTTATTGAACTTTATGTTACACAATAATTAACAATATACTCAACATAAAGCAAACAATAAGCAACATATTCCCCCCCAAATAAATAAATGAATGAAAAAATAAAAATAAAAAAATAAATTAACCCTTTCATGCATGAATTATGAGAATGTTAATCAAGATTTGTTTTCTTTATTCCTCTTTAGGCATTTAAAAAAACAATGAGATTATTATTATTATTTTTTTTTTTTTTTTTTATGAAGCTATTTTTCATGGAGTTGCAAAAATGTGCGTTTAATTTTTAAAGCAACGAAACGTGTATTTACTGATTTACTGTGTGAAAAGTATGAAATAAAAACATTAAATGCTGCTAATTTGATGTTTTCTCGCATTTTAACATACACTACAAACAAAAAGTTATGGATATTTAAAATTTTCGGGGCTATTTTTTTTTTTTTCAGTTGGGAACGCTTTTTACTTTTGTTTTGTGTGTGAATTGAATTGAAACAAATTGTTTTAATGACCAGACATAGTTTAATTTACAAATGGCAAAAATGACAAAAAAAAAAAGACAAAAAAAAAAACCCAAAAGAAATATCCTTAACTTTTATTTGGTAGTGAACTCCAATACAAGTCAACGGTGGCCAAGAAGTGCAACAGACCAAAAAATGATCCACTATAAGAAAAAAAGAGAACAGCCCAAAAAATGATCCAGTAGCCCAAAACATTATCCACTATGAGAAAAAAAAGAGAACAGCCCAAAAAATTATCCACTATAAGGAAAAGAAAGAGAAAAGCCAAAAACTTATCCAGTAGCCCAAAAAATGATCCATTATATTTTTGTAAAATAACTATTTTTAGCATATTGACCTCCACTTCCGGTGGGTTGCTTCGTTAGCATTAGCCACATTAGCTGAAGGCCTTAAAAATTTTCAGCCATTGCTTTTATTTTTTGTGGTGGCCTTAATTTTAAAGCAAGAGACCTTTTGGGTAAACAGCGCCCCCTAACTGAAAAGGTGGATGATGTTTTTTTTTTTTTTTTCTTAGAGTGGATAATTTTTTGGGCTGTTCTCTTTTTTTTCTTATAGTGCATAATTTTTTTGGGTTGTTCTCTTTTTTTTTATAGTGGATAATTTTTTGGGCTGTTCTCTTTTTTTTCTTATAGTGGATAATTTTTTGGGCTGTTCTCCTTTTTTTTTTTTTCTTATAATGGATAATTTTTGGGTTGTTCTCCTTTTTTTTTTCTTATAGTGGATAATTTTTTGGGCTGTTCTCTTTTTTTTCTTATAGTGGATAATTTTTTGGGCTGTTCTCCTTTTTTTTTTTTCTTATAATGGATAATTTTTGGGTTGTTCTCCTTTTTTTTTCTTATAGTGGATAATTTTTTGGGCTGTTCTCTTTTTTTCTTATAGTGGATAATTTTTTACGCTGTTCTCTTTTTTTTTCTTATAGTGGATAATTTTTGGGCTGTTCTCTTTTTTTTCTTATAGTGGATAATTTTTTGGGCTGTTGCACCTCTGGGCCACCGCACTAGTCACTTCATGGAGATAATATACCAAAAAAAAAACCAAAAAAACTTTTGTCGTTAATTAAAGTCCAATAACGATAACAAGGAATTGATTTACACTCGAACATGTTAGATTTGGTTTATCAACAACAGCCAAGTTACAGTAATGTTATCAATTGCAATGTATTGTGTATTGTGTCAGCTGATATGAAACTAAAATAACAAAATCCATGAATATACAAGAGAACAGCTGGATAATAAGTGTCCACTGGAGTGACCACTATGCATGAAAGGGTTAAATAAATAAAAATAAAATAAGCATAAATAAACAGCATACAGCTCCATAAATCAGCACCACTGTCAAAATTAATTGGTCTCATAACATCTGAGAAACTCAGTTAAAGGTGACCATATTTTCACAAACCCCCCCCCCCCCCCCCCCGATTTGAAGTAAAGCACAGCTGTCTGGAAATATACCCAACACACACCGCTTTGTTTGAAAAGGCACTGTCACATAAACGATCTTGGAAGTAACAGGTTTGTTCATGAAATGTATCTGATTTAATAAAAAGCCTCTACAAACCTTTCACTGAAATGAATAAAAATCTCCATTTTGCACTTTCAACACCCACCACTCACACATTCAGTGATTGTAGAATTCTAATACATGATGGTAATATGAGAAGACAGGGTTAGAAAACCTTTTCACCTCTGTCATGGATGCTTTTGTTAAGCCTCATATCCTGTCTTCGACGTCACATGTGACCTTAAATCAGAATCCTGGTGGTTTTTCTTTTATAATAAAGCTGTTTCTCATACCTGTGAATGGGTTTGTTTTGCCCGTGGCTGAAACACTGAGATTTGACACAATTCTTTTTTTTTTTTTTTCAGCTCTTGGAGTGACGCACTGGTCCAGTTGGCGATGACTTAACTCTTTATCAGGCAAGTGACTATTTTTGGTAATTTCCACATACGTTACAAGACAGTGACAGCAACAGTTCCAGTGAGTCAACAATCTCAGGTCCAGTGTGGTCTACAGGGTCTGGAAGGTCCACCTCTGCATGAACAGTGAGTGGACCTGGGGCTCGTTTCTGCACTAACTCGTTAAATTGTTAAGCCCAGCGCAACGCAAAATTCATCCATTTAACTCATTTTGCGCTATCCCGTTTCTGGGCTCACTCTTTGTTTGTTAACAACTAACACAACGCAAAATGTGTTTGTGCGTTAGTTCGTTAACGCCAACGCAAAGTTAAATGCACTATCCTGTTTCTGGGCTAGTTCATTAAAAGTATGTGCACGTAATGAGATATGAGCGTGAGTGATATGACCGTTATTCTATACAATCTGTTCGTCCTGTTGTTCGCTGTGGTTACATCCAATAGTAACTGTTCAGAGTCCTGTCAAAGTCACCAGTGCAGAGTAAGTGGGTCATCCTTATATGTCCAGCTGGACGCACGATATATATGTGTAGTAATTCAGTTCAGTTCAGTTCAGTAAAGGGGGGGGGGGGGGGGGGGGGGGCATGCAGACAGCTGAGGGGGTCCATCTATAGTCAGATGAGGGCGAGGAGGTCACAGATCCGGGCTCACAGATATCCCATAATAGTTCTTCATTCTAACCATAATGCTGTCAGATCACATGACTGGAAACACTGGGAGCAGAGGCGTTCATTCTGGGTTAAAAAGTGAACGCAGCTGTTGAGCGCACCCTTCAGCACTAATAGTGAGCTAATGAAGGTTTAGTGAACACAACAAGCACAGAAACGGATTTTGCGTTTGTTAAGCCTCTGCGTTCGCCGACCCATCGTTCGCTCACTATTTGTGTTCAAGGTGCGCAAACGGCTGTGTTCACTATTTAACCCCGAAATGAGCCCCTGCTTTGTTAGGTACCCTGAAGTAATGGTACTAATGTAACGAATGATGTTCAAAGGGAGAATGTGGATGTGGACAGATGTGTGGATCAGCACTTACATTAGTCTAATGTTCTAAAAGTGATGTTCAGATTTTCTAAAATACATGTTCCTTTCACCTTACATGTGTTTTTCTTGTGTGTGTGTGTGTATATATATATATATATATATATATACAGGGTGGGGAAGCAAAATTTACAATATTTTGAGGCAGGGATTGAAAGACAGTGTTTGACCAATTAGTTTATTGAAAGTCGTGAGAATTTATTTGCCACAAGAAAATGTACATAATAGAAAATGTTTTTATTCTATGTGTCCTCCTTCTTTCTCAATAACTGCCTTCACACGCTTCCTGAAACTTGCGCAAGTGTTCCTCAAATATTCGGGTGACAACTTCTCCCATTCTTCTTTAATAGTATCTTCCAGACTTTCTCGTAATAGTTTTGCTCATAGTCATTCTCTTCTTTCCATTATAAACAGTCTTTATGGACACTCCAACTATTTTTGAAATCTCCTTTGGTGTGACGAGTGCATTCAGCAAATCACACACTCTTTGACGTTTGCTTTCCTGATTACTCATATGGGCAAAAGTTTCTGAAAAGGTATGGATAATAGTGTTAGGTATGATGATGACATCAATATATGTTTGGTTTCAAAACAACTGACATAGTGCCTGCTGAGAAAAAACAACTAAATGTTCATTGTAAATTTTGCTTCCCCACCCTGTATATATATATATATATATATATATATATATATATATATATATATATAATATTAGGCCTGTAACGGTACACATACCGAACCGTTTTGGTACACAACTGATCGGTTCGGTACACAGCTGTACTGAAATGGCACAGTATGTTGAGATAAAGAAAAAGGAACGAAAGACATTGTTTGATGCGGAACTTTAAATCCATGCAAGTTCCACACGGACATAATGAAGGACGCGCACATTGACCCAAAATATGAAAGAGCAGCTGATATAAGGTAAAAAAAACCAAACAAACAAATATGATGTGAACCTGGAAGGAGGAGACTGAAGACCCTCCACCATCAGTACAGTCCAGTTTGGATCAGTTCAGGTTCAGGTGAAAGACAACAACGAGGAAAGAGACGTTAATAAGACTGACATTGTTTGGCCCCTAGGAACTACGGTAGTTCTAAAACACTGAGACTAGCTCTGTCTGTCTGTCTGTCTGTCTCTCTCTCTCCCTCTCTCTCTCTCTGTCATGCACGCTGTATAACAGAGGAATTGAACCTGGAGTTGGACCTTGAAAGTATATAAAGTTTCACTTTCGTTTCACGCCAGCGTTAGTTACATTCGTTATGGACCCCTCCACCCGCCCGGCTCCGACCAAAAAAAAACCAAAAAAACCCCCCATCCCCCCGACAAATCGCACGCACGTACACAAAGTGGCCTAAACAGTTTGTTCTCTGTCCTAAAATAAATAATTTGGTTAATTTTTCGTTGTCAAAGTTTCTCTTCAGTTTGTTTCAACAGAATACCAGTTTGTCCTCTTGTTAATGTTGCACTTCATGTGGAATTTTTTTGTAATTTTTCTGCAGAATGTGAACTGACAGAACTGTGATTAGATTTTTGTTGTTTGTTCAAAGCTACCTTTCTGGGAAAAGTGCAATACTAATGTTTAAAATACATTTAGTAATATTAATAATTCATTTTATTTTCTATTTGATTTATAGCAGCAGAATTATATTCCTGTTTTTCTATATTCTATTGTGTCCAAAAACTGGGGGGAAAATTTTCAAAAATTCATAAATGTATTAAAGACATTTTGAAGGGTTTTCTTTCTTCCTGTACCAAACCGAAAAAAACTGAACCATGGCTTTCAAAACCGAAAACATACAGAACCAAAAATTTTGTGTACCGTTACAGGCCTTATATATATATATATATATATATATATATATATATATATATATATATATATATATATATATATATATATATATATATATATATATATATATATATGCTTACTTCTTGGACTTAAATTTTTTTTTTTGTATAAATAACCTGTAACCAATAACCAGTATAAATAACCTGTAAAGTGAATGTATTATAATGTACAGACTGTTTTTTGTGGCAGATTCTGTAGCTTGTTGTAGATTCTGAGACAAACATTCCTTTTCAGTAAAACCAATTTTCTCATTAATTCACAGACTGTCACATTTTGACCCAAGACTATAACTTGGAAACAACATCTAACCTGTATTTTCACTTAGTTTTTCTTTATTAGTGACTCAAACCTGGTAAAGCGTCACTGTTATTATTCTGGAGGTACTTTACATGTAGACCAGTTTAATAGAGGACATTTTTGGGCTACAAATAGTGTATGGTTTTAGGTTTAGGGCAACCTCTGACTGTTCTAGTGTTAAATAAACTCTTCAAACCTTTTTGAATAATCTGAAAATTACACAAAGCTTCAAACCAATGAATAGTCGTCTTTTTAGTGGTTCTATACGTACGATCCTGCTCCATAGATATAATGATTTTATAGAACATGATGCATTACTGTAGGTTAAATTCAGCACCTGCATATAAAATAATTCAAATGAGTTCAGCCTCAACACCCACAGCCGCGTAACCTATCATAACAATGTGTTGGAATTAATTGAAAAATATAGTAACTGTGACAGTGTTCTGAATGTGAGGATAAATTGAACAAGTGATGGTCAGAGAGCTACAGATGGAGACTGGTTATTATAATGCAGATCACATTTCTTATTTTAACTCTGCATGTGAAGACGCCTTCAGGGTCGGGCAGTCTGCGGTTCAAATATCTGCCTGAAACATTGAATAATACAGCAGGGTAGAAGCATAAATTATATGACAATCCAGAAACATAACACACGTTTGGAAAAAAGAAAAAGGAAAACAGAGCTACAGGCATCCTCATAATGATCTGTGTTAATAGATTTATTTAGTTATTTTATAATAATAATAGTAATTATAATAATAATTATAATAATAAATTTTAATTGAAAAGTGCTGTTCATGGAACCCAAGGACACTGTACAGCATAGAATAAAAGACAATAAATACAAAACAAAGAAAGAGAAATTAAGTCAAAAAAAGAAGAAAAAAGAAAAAAGTACGACAGCGTATTAGGGTCACATAGAGAAAATGAAAACACATGTCACTACAAGAATAAAGTTGTCATATTTTCAGACTAAAGCCAGAATATTATCAGAATAAAGTCATAGATAAAAAAAAAAAAAACCCTCATAAATTAATGAAAATAATGTTGTCTTCATAAAGCATTAAATTTGATGTCCACAGGCATTAAAAAATTAAATACACTTGATGGAAAAAAGCATTATTATTGACGTTTTATTTTGATTATATAGACATTTAATAATTTTGATCGGAAGTATAGTGTGATGATTGACAGGTGGAACCCTTTAATTGGCTATTGTTTATGGCTGATACATGAAGTCATCAACACCGGATGCTTGGAATGCAATGTGCAAGAAAAATTTGGAGTTGACATTGATTATATATTATTATTATTATTACTATTATTATTATTATTATTATTATTCTTCAATATAATTATATAATATATAAGAATAATGAATATATCTGTAAATCAACACCATATTTACATTCGTCGCAATGTTTATGGAATGACTTCTCGTGTCATCTCGTGATAATAAATAAACAAATCATCGCATTTGTGATTTAATGGAAAAACCGATATAACGCACTTCTGTTTTTTCGACATTTAGTAAATATCGGTAAAATTTTGCTCAGATGTCCAATGGAAAAGCAACCAGTGTTTCAAACTGCAGTGGGAACAAACTGAAGTTAAGGCTTTGCAGTAATGTGACTTTTATTTGATTCTATTTGACACTAGTCTGTTGTCTATAAACACTGCCCCCTACAGGTTTGGAGCACTTCTGTTGTACTGACTGGTTATGCAGCATTTTTCGTTTGCAGATGTTTTCTTGGTTTGCATCGCTTCATTATTTGCAGAGAATTTGATGGTTATACATGTGGTTTTGTTTCTTGCAGCGCATTTTTCCAATGGAAAAATAATTAATGACACGTCACAGGAACAACAAGTGACCTTTCTAAGAAGGCTACAGGTTGGAGCTGAAACATGTCAAGGTGAAAGAATTAACTTTTTATCCATTTGTCTGAAAAATAAGAAAAGGAAGTCTGGAGGAGGAACTGTTCAGAACCTGGTTAAAGCCTTGTCGATGGTAAACTGTCATAAAACTGTATATGAAACTGTATCTGCAGTTGGACATGGGCATTAAATTTGTTTAAACCCTCCGGTATCCGGGTGAGCTTTTTAGGCACACTTTGCACTTTGTGTTAAAAAACTTCATTCAATTTTTCACAATTTAAATGAGGTTAGAATTCAAAAGTTGTTCATTTTTGCATGATCTTTAAAATTCTGGCCACCAACTAAAATGTGCACATTGTAAACAAAAGAAAATTACAAGACTAGCATCTGTCTCCCACATGTGCCTAAAACGCACTATTTCTTCCATTAGAACCACTGTTTTTGAGCCAAAAGCCATTAAGGCATAAATCCTGCTTTTACTGATATCTGGGCTTCATTTGAGAGGTGAGGGTCTAAATTAATTTATTAATGTTGTTAATGTTGCTGTTAATCATTGACATATGCCAGGCTGCAAAAATCAAATAATATTTAATCCAATTTTTATGTAGTATTGAAAAAAAACCCAACATATTTTGTGTTTTTTTGCATCAAAAAATGTAGTGACATCATGATGAAAAGAGATGGTTTAAAGGGTTTTAAAAAATCGAAAATGAATGATTATTTGATCTGTATGATTAGGGCAGACCGTGATTTACAAAAATAAAATCAAATTTGAGCAGAAAAATAAATCAATACATAATATTTAATAGTTTGATTTATAGGTGTGCCATTTGGGCACACTTGGTGACAGATGCTAGTATTTTTGAACATTTGACCTAATGCCAAAAATGATAATGTAAATTAACCAATGTTGGAGTTAATCATTGACATATGCCAGGATGAAAAAATCAAACATGTGATCCACTTTTTATGTAGTGTATTGAAAAAAAATTAATTTTTTGTGTTTTTTGCATCCAAAAAAATGGTTTGTTTACATTACAAACCCGGCATTTAAAGGGTTAAAAAATGTGACAATTATTGAGTATTTGGTATTTTTATTTACGGCTCAAGTTGATGAAATAGAAATAAGTGTAAAAGAATCAAAAACAAACTGTATGAAAATTTTTTTGACATTATTCCACAAGTGTGCCAAAAAGGCACACTTGATGGTTAGTAAGGGCCTTGGTGGACGGGATACCGGAGGGTTAAAGTGACATTAAAAAGCGCATTAAATTAGATTTGCTGATACCTGCAGAAACCCTGAGTGTAGTTTTTAGATGTTTATTCCCAAGCAAGGATGAGGTTATTTTTAAACCAACCACCTGAGGGAAATTTATCATGATAGATCCTACCTCAAAGTTTTCTCCAGTGTTTTTTGGGGATGTGCAGAGCCTCTGAATGTTCCCATTAGAGCTGATATGTATGTTCTACTGCATCCCCCCTGAGCTATCAGTGTGACCAGGCAGTCAAAGTTAATGGAATCATGGGAACAGCAGGTTTACGTCACAGTGAAGCAAGAGCTTTTCTGTTCTGTCCTTCACGCACCCATGCTTCTTCAATTTCACATCCATGAAGAAGTTCTAGATGTGACTCTTGATACAACACTAACTCTGCTCTGCTAATAGTGGCTTTAACCCTTTAACCTCTGACATGTCTGTGGTGAACGTTCCGAATGTAGGATTTATTTAAAATATTCATAAAAATTCCACAGTTAGCTCTATAGGAAAAAATGTCCAAATGTGCTGATAAACTAGACCTTGTTCTTTCCATAGACATCTGAGCATGCTCAGTACACCCCCCCACTGCCTGTGGTAAGGGGGGGGGGGGCAGAGCAGTGAGTGAGACCGACTCACTATAGAAATAGACAGTTAAGGTTTTTTTTTTTTTTTTTTTTTTTTAAAACACCATTTTCCTTTTGAACCCTCCAGTTGCTGCAAAGCTATCTTTATTTTCATTCTGGCAAAAATTGAGAAGATTTCTACAACCTGTTTCAATTCCTGCTTAATTTATTACGTTTTATAACTAGTCACGTCACAACATTTGCACATATAAGGTAGTGATGTCATCTGGATTTTTTTGCTCCCAGTGCGATCCGATTTTTTTTAGGATTAGTTTTGCCGATACCAATTTGATACCAACTTTTTGCAATGAAATCTTGATCTAAATTTGCAGTCATTATTTATAGATTATTATACTATTGTTTTACTTGAGATCACAACTGGGCTGAATGTGGAACCTGAACTAAAACAACTATGACACCTTTGACTCTTAATAACTTTAGTATAATTTTTCTACTTTTCTAATTCATACTGTGGGACAAATTAGAACCTTTGGTGTGCCGGCTCTAGTCCACAGGCTGTATGCTTTCCACTGCTGTAGCGCGTCTATGGACAGGTCCGTCCAGGTATTACATGGGGGTGCATTCCATGTTGCTCGTTAGTGATGCTCAGATCGGCGGGTTACTCATAGGCCAGGTCAAAAGAATGTTGGTTTATTTGCGGCAGAGGCGATTTCTCACAGACTGCAAGGGAAGCTCAGCTTCCCCTAAAATCACGAAAATTAAATGGTTAAATATGTTCGGTTGTGTTGACATTTCATTGACTACAAATGTGTTAGAACACGTTCATCTCACAGACGAGTTCATTCAGAATCAGCTTTATCACAAATCAACAGACTCCATGTTGTTCACTTCTCATCCATTCCCGTTGCGCTTTTTTCTCATTCGATCTCTGCTCAGTGCATTTGTCCGTAGACGCTCAGCGTCCACGCACTTCAATGGGACTGAGTGGAACAGTTTTTTTCATTGCCTCAAAACTGGACGGTAATTGGATAAATGCCACAATGCTGTCCCGCCCCCGGACGCTCAGCGTCTCTGGGGGTGAATGGAGCTGTGGGCGGAGCTCGGCTGGGCTGGACGCTAGGCTTCCATGTGCTGATTGGAGGATGAGTCGAAAGGCTGAATCCTGTTTGATTGACAGCTGTTTTCAGATCTACTCCTTCACTGACACAGTTCAGTTTAATACTGTCGCACATTCTGCTGTGAAATCGAGAGAGAAACCACTACGAAATTACTTGTTCATTTCTTGCACTGTAAATAAAACACACACATTGTACTTCCTTGTTTCAATTTAACATAATTTCGACGTTTTCTTGTTTACTTGGTATGATAAGGTCACTGACCATTTTCTTAAAAAGGAACAGAGGGACGAATTTATGTTTGAGCATCACTGCCGAACCATATAGTGACAGTGAAACTTAGACGTTTTACTAATTCCTCTAAGCCTCCTGCTGATGTGCAGCTAATTTTCCTTTTCCCTACCTTTGAAAACTTTAATTTGAGGGGCAGGTTCTTTGTTACCCCCCACCACCACCACCAGAACCAGGCCCAGATCAGCCCGATCTCGTGACTAGATCTGATCCATCATCTAAAAAATGCCAGATTGTCAGCAGATACCAATCTTTAGATCACATTGGGACATCCCTAATATAAGGTCAAGACTTCCGATGAACATTTCTCCGAGTACGACATAATTGTTTGTCAGCAGCAGCGGCTGTAATAAAAACTGAAAATATGTCCAAACTTCGAGCTGAGTACCTAAAATGTTCAGTTGTTGGTTGTATTAATGAACACAAGTGGTTGAACGGGATAGAAAGCATGGTCAACAACCTGGAGGGGGTGGGGTCATGTGCATTTAAAGGGCCAGCGCTCAAAATGACCTTTCTGGTGTCATTACTCAGAAATAGGGCTGAAGATGGACCTGTGGAGTTGAATTAATGAAGAATTCAGACCCAAACATAGCATTTACAGTTTATGTAGATCACAGGGAAATGTTTCAAAATGCATAATTCCATTTAAGAAAAGCAAAATATCACTCCTTTAAGAAAAAGGTAGTAAAGAGAAAAAATTGCCAACTGCCACAAAAGTACCACTGGGTCTTTGAGTCCTGTAGCAAGACTCAGAAGACACATCCATTATGGCATGGATTTGGAATGAACAGTGAGTGGAGAATAGGGCTGTGACAAAAGCCTTCTGCGAATGGAGTCACAAAAACCCCAGTAACAAATCTATGCAGTCTCTCTTGTGAATCCCAGTAAATACGTATCCAAACACAAACCTCCTGTTCAAACAACTCGACATAAGCCTCACATATCTTCTGAAATGTCACACAGTGGATGAAGTCGCTCTGTTCCCATGTTTATTTCCTAACATGTCACCTAAGTGTGGTATTCTGTTTGTGTGTTGCTGCCAGATATGACAGTCTCTGAAAAAAAAAAAAAAAAAAAAAACCTGTTGTGTTGATGCGAATGGTTTGTTTTCACAGCAGTAACTGATCACTGATGGATGATTTTTGACCTCGTCGCTGATGATGGCTGGTGTCATTTGGGTCAGTCTATCTTTTGGTAATTGGATTTTCTTTTCAGACACAAAAGAAAAATTAGTGGTTAATTAATTTTTGTTTTAAAATAGAGGAATTAAAATTAAATTTCAAGGCATTTTTCTTTTCAAGTTTCAAAACAGATAAACCAAATTTAAAAAACGGATTGATTTTCATATTCTCTTCCTATTAACAAAAATAAATCAATAAATAAAGGTACAACCTGAGAGAAACAGAAAAACGGACCAAAAACGCCTGATTTATTCATTTATTTATTTTTCATTTTCTGAGACTGGATGTTGTCATTTTCAGGGAAAGAGCATTACTGTTTAGGTCACAAAGATTCTTATGAACAATGGGTTTGTATGAATCTTCCAGTTTGTATGAAATTTGGAGTTCGTAGATGGTCAGTGTATCTTTTGGTAATTGGATTTTCTTTTCAGAAACAAAAGAAAAACTAGTGGTTAATTGATTTTTGTTTTAAAATAGAGAAATTAAAAGTGAATTTCAAGGCATTTTTCTTTTTCAATGTCAAAACAGATAAACCAAATTTAAAAAAGTGGACTGATTTTCATTTTCTCTTCCTAATAACAAAAAAAAAAAAAAAAAAAAAAGAAAATTACAACCTGACAGAAACGGAAAAACGGACCACAAGTGCCAGATTTTTTTTTTTCATTTTCTGAGACTGGATGTTGTCATTTTCAAGGAAACAGCACTACTGTCTAGATCACAAACATTCTTACGAACAATGGGTTTGTACGAATCTTCCAGTCCGTATGAAATTTGGAGTTCGTAGATGGTCAGTGTATCTTTTGGTAATTGGATTTTCTTTTCAGAAACAAAAGAAAAAATAGTGGTTAATTGATTTTTGTTCTAAAATAGAGAAATTAAAAGTGAATTTCAAGGCATTTTTCTTTTTCAGTGTCAAAACAGATAAACCAAATTTTTTAAAAAATGGATTGATTTTCATTTTCTCTTCCTAATAACAAAAAAGAAAGTTACGACCTGACAAAAATGTCTGTTTTTTTATTTTCTGAGACCGAATGTTGTCATTTTCAAGGACAGAGCGCTAATGTCTGCGTCACAAAGATTCATATGAACCATGGGTTTATATGAATCTTCAACTTCATACAAAATCTGGAGTTCTTAGACATTCATTGAGGGAGCACGTCGACGATGTCCAGATTTTGTACGAACTGGAAGATTCGTACAAACCCATCATTCATAAGAATCTCTGTGACCTAGGCATTAGCGCTTATTCCTTGAAAATGACAGCATTCGGTCTCAGAAAATAAAAAAAAAAAAAAGCCATTTTGGATCCATTTTTCCATTTCTGTCAGGTTGTAACTTTCTTTTTTATTATTAGAAAGAGGAAATGAAAAATCCATTTTTAAAATGTGGTTTATTGGTTTTGACACTGAAAAAGAAAAATGCCTTGAAATTCAATTTTAATTCTTCTATTTTAAAGTGAAAATCAATTAACCACTAGATTTTCTTTTGTCTCTGAAAAGAAAATCCAATTACCAAAAGATAGTGACCTGACAGAAATGGAAAAACAGACCAAAAACAGCTGTTGTTTTGAATGTTGTCTTTTTCAAGGAAAGAGCACAAATGTCTGGGTCACAGAGAACCACTACATGTTGAAATCCAAAACAGACACAAACATAAACTGTTCTTTTTGTGCTGCACCTTTTCTGTCATTGTTCATACACCAAGAAACTGTGGAAGGACTTCAGCAGATTTATTATCGACCATATTTTCAGAAACTTTATCATATTGTGGAAAAATTTATTATTTTGTTTTTACAGATACCCCTAAAAGGAAAGAAAAACATTTTTTAAATAATTAATTTATTTCTCTTACTTCCTAAATTTTCCATTCACAGATGTAAGTTCTTTAACATAAAACCAAATATTAGTTATTTTTTGAAAGATATTGAACTTTATTAAAAGCTTTTACATAAATCTGGAAACAAAAAGTCTATAAAAACCATCAGTATTTGTTCTGATTTAGACATTGTATTATAATAACTGTATAATCCTTCCTCCTAGTGAACTTATTATTTTGTTGTATACACTGATTGTATACTTTACCTTCTTGAATAAAGATTTAACGAAAAAAAAAAAGAAGCTTAGGTCACAAAGATTCTTAGGAACGATGGGTTTGTATGAATCTTCCAGTTCATACGAAGTCTGGAGTTCGTAGGAGGGAGCATGTCTACGATGTCCAGATTTCGTATGAACTGGAAGATTCGTACAAACCGATTGCTCGTAAGAATCTTTATGACCTAGACATTAGCGCTCTTTCCTTGAAAACGACAACATCCAGTCTCAGAAAATGAAAAAAACAGTTGTTTTTGGTCCGTTTTTTCCACTTCTGTCAGATAGTAACTATCTTTTTTGTTATTAGACAGAGAAAATGAGTCAATCCATAAGTGATTTTCATTTTAAAATAGAGGAATTGAAATTGAATTTCAAGGCATTTTTCTTTTTCAATGTCAAAACAGATAAACCTGTTTTTTTTTTCATTTTCTGAGATCGGATGTTGTCATTTTCAAGGAAAGCGCGCTAATGGCTAGGTCCAGGGGTGTCACTAGCAATTGTGGGCCCTATGAAAGGTAAACGTTGTGGACTCTTCATAAAATTCCGTATCCTGTTGAGCTGTCGGAGTGCGCACGGGTAACTAACGTAACTTACGCTGACGTAAAACGAAACTGAAACTTAACATGCTTTCAACGTCCGACTCCCGACTTCTGTTCCTCTATCATACAGCAGATCTTACATGAAATCTTCACATCTTCTAATCTGTATCCACTGGACCCCCTCCACTGCTCTATGGGCCCCCCACAAATGCTGGGCCCCATGAATTTGTCATGATCCCCCCCTTTTTTGGCGCCCCAGGCTAGGTCACAAAGACTCTTATGAACGATGGGTTTGTATGAATCTTCCAGTTCGTATGAAATCTGGACATCGTAAACATGTTCTCCCCACAAATGTTTACGAACTCCAGACTTTGTACAAACTGGAAGATTCGTACAAACCCATCATTCGTAAGAATCTTTATGACTAGGCATTAGCACTCTTTTCTTGAAAATGACAACATCCCGTCTCAGAAAATGAAAAAAACAGTTGTTTTTGGTCCCTTTTTTTCCACTTCTGTCAGATAGTAACTATCTTTTTTGTTATTAGACAGAGAAAATGAGTCAGTCCATAAGTGATTTTCATTTTAAAATAGAGGAATTGAAATTGAATTTCAAGGCATTTTTCTTTTTCAATGTCAAAACAGATAAACCCGTTTTTTTTCATTTTCTGAGATCGAATGTTGTCATTTTCAAGGAAAGCGCGCTAATGGCTAGGTCCAGGGAAACCGCTAGCAATTGTGGGCCCCATGAAAGGTAAACGTTGTGGACTCTTCATAAAATTCCGTATCCTGTTGAGCTGTCGGAGTGCGCACGGGTAACTAACGTAACATACGCTGACGTAAAACGAAACTGAAACTTAACATGCTTTCAACGTCCGACTCCCGACTTCTGTTCCTCTATCATACAGCAGATCTTACATGAAATCTTCACAACTTCTAACCTGTATCCACTGGACCCCCTCCACTGCTCTATGGGCCCCCCACAAATGCTGGGCCCCATGAATTTGTCATGATCCCCCCCTTTTTTGGCGCCCCAGGCTAGGTCACAAAGACTCTTATGAACGATGGGTTTGTATGAATCTTCCAGTTCATACGAAATCTGGACATCGTAGACATGTTCTCCCCACGAATGTTTACGAACTCCAGACTTTGTACAAACTGGAAGATTTGTACAAACCCATTGTTCGTAAGAATCTTTGTGAACTAGACATTAGCGCTTTTTTCTTGAAAATGAATCATCCAGTCTCAGAAAATGGAAAAAAAACAGTTGTTTTTGGTCCGTTTTTTTCCATTTCTGTCAGGTAGTAACTTTCTTTTTTGTTATTAGACAGAGAAAATGAAAATCAACCTGTTTTTTTAAATTAGGTTTATCTGTTTTGACACTGGAAAAGAAAAACACCTTGAAATTCAATTTTAATTCCTCTATTTTAAAATGAAAATCAAACTAACCACTCATTTTTCTTTAGTTTCTGAGAACAAAATCCAATTACCAAAAATTACACTTACCTGGTCGGCTTCATTCAGACTCGTGCTTGTTTTCAGAGCAGACTCTACAAGAAAAGCTCACAAGAAATGATGCCAGACTTTCATTTTGCTGCCTCACTTCAGTTCTCCTGACTCACCATGACACCAGCATTCCAGTCAGAAAAGGTCAGCAACATAATAAGTGGAAACAGAAGCTCATTACAGAGAAACCACAGGGTGTTGAAGGTCAGAAATCATGAAGACATAATGGTGCAAGTCCACCTCAACCATCTACTGATATAAACTGTTTAATACCTGTTGATCCATTAATCCTATTAATACATGTAAATACTTGGTGTAAAATACAGTTTGTCATCTTTTCATGGTCATCATATTTGACCCATTTGGCTCCGTAGTTACCATGGAAACACTGTCATCTTCTACAACATTGATTCCCCAGTAAAACCCGTGGAGTTGGATCAATGACAGTGGATGGAGATACTTGGTTTATGTTCAGTTATTGATATTTTTGCTTAAAAAGTCACGTTTTCTTCAGTTTTCTCTGTTTCTTATGACGGCGTATTAGGTTCACATAAGAAAATAAAAACGCTTGTCACAACGAGAATAAAGTCGTAATATTTCGAGAATGAAGTCATAATATAATGAGAATAATGTTGTAATATTTCAGGAATGAAGTCATAATATAACTAGAAGCACTCGGAGAGCGCAGACCTCCGCCAAGGCTGATCAGTGGCCCCCCCCCCCCCCCGTGGGCCCCCCCACCCCCGATCACCACCAAAATTTAATAATTTCTTCCTTATCCCATTTCCAACAAACCCTGAAAATTTCATCCAAATCTGTCCATAACTTTTTGAGTTATGTTGCACACTAACGGACAGACAAACAGACAAACAGACAAACAGACAAACAAACAAACAAACCTGGCAAAAACATAATCTCCTTGGCGGAGGTAATGACAATAAAGTCGTACCCATTCATCGAATAATGGAGAACTTGGAACATTTGGTAAAGTTATACTTAAATTTGGGGTTTACACACAAAGGCCAAATATTGAGCCTATTAGCCCCGCCCACCATCAACACATTATCATTACTCTAAGGACTTTGAAGCGAGTTTGCATGCATTTGGGTTTGTTTCATTTTAAGAACTGAACTTTTGTGGAGGAGAAACTGACAAAGTGGTCGTCTGCAGGGCTATCGGTGGTTACACCAGAGAGCTATTAATGTTTCTCAAGAAACTGTGAGGATTCTACTCCGAATTTTGGAGTCAAGTAGAAGTGAAAGTTGCTGTTTTGCTTGTTGCGTTCACTGTAAAACCGGAAACTTTGTAGAATTTTCAAAATATTATGACATTATTCTTGTTAAATGAGTTTGTTTTTTTTTTTTTAAGTATGACTGTATTCTCATGACATTATGACTTTATTCTCATTAAATTAGTTTTTAAAACTACGACTTCATTCTCATTATATTATGATTTTATTCACGAAATATTATGAAATTACTTTCATAGTGACAAGGATTTTTATTTTCTTGTGTGGCCCTAATACGCCATCGTAGTTTCTGATACAATAACCCTCAACTTTAATCTGAGCTTTTATGAACATTTACATGATAAGTAAATGAAATATAGGGAAAATACCTTATGTTTACTGAAAAAACACAAAATACAGAAGATAATATCATAATAAATGGTGATAAATCACTTAAGACAAGTTAAATATAGAGAGAACTGACACAAAAGTAGCACTGGGTCTTTATGGGTTAAAGAAAAACAATTCAGCGTCTTTGCGTCAAGGCAGATAGAGCTTGTCAACGTATCGAAATAATTGATATGTATAAAAAAAAAAACAAAAAAAACAACTCTGGCTTGGTATTTTTTTTCCTTATCCCATCATGCCTTCAATCTCTTCATCTTTCAAGAACAAAAAATAAGTAAACAGTACATAATGAGAATAAACACTGGAATAAAGGAGGTTCAAATGAAAAGGTTAGCGGTAATTTAGCGGGTTTTGTGTCTGGATGCGTTGTTCGTTTTCTCCAACATTGGAGAACCCCAGGGTGACGAACCCACTCTAATTTTACGAAATAGAAAAAAGAATTACCATGTCATCACAGTGCATTTCACTCGTTCCTGCTGTATGTTATGAACATGCAACCGTAGAAAATTCCATAATTACTTTTTATATTGGGATTCAAGTGGTGTGACAGACTTGTGCCAGTTTAGAGCTCCAGGGCCTCACCAGTCATCAGTGGTGCATAACCTAAGCTTTACTGGGTCTGAAATGAACCCAACACTGCAGTAAATTCATCGTCTGTGTCACATACAAACGCTTTGACAACACAATATGATGAAGTGAACAGGAAAGAGGATAAAACAGGACACTTTCCCAGATGAACATGACGTCCTCGACCACAACTCGCCTCGTGGTTGGACGGTTCTTCACAGGTGTTTTTTAACAGTACGATGTTTATCAAGTTTTTAATATAAATTATATATTTAAAAAAAAAGGAATTTATCAGCTGCCAATATGTTTTAAATAAATGTTTATGGGGAATTTTGGAATAGAAATGGAAATGGAAAAGTCTTTATTGTCATCATCCAATACAGGCAACAAAATTGAAGTGCAATCCTTAAAGTGCATTTAAAAAAAAAAAAAAAAAAAAAAAAAAAAATATATATATATATATATATATATATATATAAAAACAGCACACACCATCTTAAACCAACAAGTATAACTTGTTGGTTGGCGACTTGTACTCACAAGTTGCTTTTCCGTTGACCCTCAAATTGCGCAAATATAACTTTCGCATAAAAATTTACCTAATGGAAAAACGACAATTTCACCAAAAGTCTCATTTTTCGATTAAAAGTTTTTGCGCTGGCAAGAGGTGGTTTTTCAGGCATAGCGCAAATGGTATATCACGAAAAAACTGCAATGGAAAGACCTTTTTCCTCAACTGGAGTCACGTGAATTAAAAAAAATGGATGTTGACGTAAGTTACAACAAGCGAAGAAGAAAAGATTTAAAAGAAACATGAAACTGAATCATTTTTTAATTTAGTACAAAATAGAGGGGTAATATATAATAACAATAATAATGAATATATCTGTAAATCAACACCATATTTACGTTCGTCGCCATGTTTATGGAATGACTTCTCGTGTCACCTTGCGATAATAAATAAACAAATTGTCACATTTGTGATTTAATGGAAAAACTGACATTACGCACTTCTGTTTTTTCGACATTTAGTAAATATCGGTAAAGTTTTGCGCAGCTGTCCAATGGAAAAGAGACTACTGTTGCCCATAAAGTTGGAATAATATGGTTTTCAGACACGTTCTTTTTATTGGTATTTATACACATTTATATTCACCTTTAACCAGGTTCAATGATTACATACCGAGTCCCAGTTACGCTTGATTGATCGAGAATGAGGCACATTGTCACTATTATTTCATAAGAAAAGGTACAAATGTTTTATTCCACCTTTATTCACAACAGTGTAGATGCTTTTTCTCCAAATATTTCATCCTTCCATCCTCACAATTAAGTCTTTTGTTCCTCTAAGCTGAAAACCACCACCTGATCTACACTGTAAAAAGTATTTATTTGCCCCCAAATGGATGGTATTCAGAGAGAGCAGGGATTTTATTCAAGTATTTTCCCTCACACTTGGGTTTGAGTGTATACCGTTACCAAAATACTGAAGGTCACAGAGCATCTGTCTGTCTGTCTGTCTGTCTTTTAACTGGCCAATTTGGTACCTACAGTTGAAGAACAGTCCCATCTCCACATTAAATATCTTTTTCCTTTAAAGTTCCCTTTTTTAAAGTCAGGAGGGACTGATTTAATTCACGTTGCTAAGCAGTTGCCAGGGGGCGGGACAGGAAGCAGCCTTGCACGTCAGGAGAAAGTTGTGCAGTACCACACTGCATGATGAGAAATTAAGTTAAAAACAGAGTGACGCATTTACGAACTTCAATCCCTAGATATCAGAATTAATATATGAATCGTTGTTTAAATTTTAAAGAATGATTTACCGAACGATTTTGATGTCAGTACTTATAAAATATAGAGTAACATCTTTTCCCAAAAGTCAGCTCTCCCCAGCATATCTAGAACCCATGGTTTCAAAAAGTAACAAAAAGTTAAGGGTATTTCTTTTTTTTTTGTCTTTTTTTTTTTTTTGCCATTTTTGCCATTTGTAAATAAAACTAGGTCTGGTCATTAAAAAAATGTGTTTCAATTCACACACAAAAAAGTGAAAAGCGCTGTGCAAGAATCCTAACTGAAAAAAAAAAAAAAAGTAGCCCAAAATTTTAAAATATATTAAAAATATAATATTGTTTGTAGTGTATATTAGAGCTGTCAAAACTAACGTGTTAATCCATCATCATGATTAATCTAATTAAAAATTTTAACGTAATTAACCCATCTACAGCTCAGAATGACTCTGAACGTCTCTGCCAACACATTTGGGTCAGTTTGTCCAAGTAGAGTTAGTGTCACGCATGTGCAAATGGTCAGTTGTTCTGGTAGTGACAGGCAGTAGAACCAACCCATAAAGATGGAAGACACTAAACAGCACAGTGGACCTCTGGATGGAAATATGAGGACAAAAAAAACAAGACGGAACAGTTGTTTCAAGTTGTTTTGTTGAAACGGTTGAAGGTGTTTAATAAACACATTAAGTGCATATATATTCCCTTCTTTCTTGAGCCTGTTTGCTCATGTGAAATGAAAGGTAATTAATATAGATTAATAATGAATATTTAATCGTGATTAATTGAAATGAATCCACAGCACACCTGTGATTAATATGATTAAAAATTTTATTTAAATACTGTATATATATATAAACACTTGTATCCAGTCCAAGCAGCTCCTATGGACATGTGAATAACAGCTACTGATGACTGATCAGATTCAGGTCAGCAGGACTTCAGTCTAATGACATCAGAGTGGACAGACGTCTGACCATGAATGCTAATATCTAAGTCAAAACCACATCCAGGGTGAGACCGGCTTATGTCGCCCCTGTAATTGAGTTTAGTAAAAGCACAGCAGCACTTTTCATCATCCACGCACCAGTGACCGACTCATTACTAAACCTTGAATAAGAAGTGTTCTGGTCCTCCTGTTGCTGCAATACATTAAAGTTTTTGAAATATTAAATAAAAGTTTTTATCAGGATCGTGCGATGACAGAATGAATGTGTGTTTGTTTATGTATTTATTATTGTATGTTTGTGTTGTTTTTGTATTACGGCTAAAATTTACTTAGGGGGTCAAATGAGTGACCATTTTTTGCAAATAAAAAAAAAGTTGTAAGAAATGCATAGAACTGTGTTGAAATAATGCTAATACATTTGTGCACAGACTACTGATATTATTTGACAGTGGAAGCTATATTTTCAGAAATATTAGATTTTGAATAGCACGTGTATGTGAAAACTTTTGCTGGTGGACGGACGTGACATTACCCATGATGCTCTGGTCAGTACCAGTACTTTATTAGGAATAAACTTATAGACTTACTATTGCTAATTCTCCTCTTATTCATAAATGTTAGTATTGTGGATCTAAAACAATAACAGCTGACACAAAAACACAAAATGTGGCAGTGGACGGATGTGACATGGTTGTTACAGATCCCATCATACTGATACTCAGCAGCCATGTCACCGTTTACACTAATGATCCCTGTGCAAAAACTAGGATATGAATTATTTATTGTATAGTTTATCATCATATTAAAGAGGAAATAACAATATAGAATTGTTATTTCTTCATAAAAATGCTTATTATTAGAAAACTGTTGATTTGAAAAGTGACATGTGACATTCTTAATGTATGTATTGGCGTAACATAAGCAGGATGGATCAGCACCATACTCCATATTGCAACCTGTAAAACTAAAACATGTGATATGTAGGATAGAATCTTGTAAGAAAAACTGTGGAATCTAAAAGAATAGAATATTTGTTTTTCAGGTAAATTCAGTTCAAATATAACTTGGCCATTTGTGACATGAAAATATAGCATTAATTGTGATGAAATTGGACATTTTTGAGCTGAAAACATAGTTCATATGACCATCAACATGTTGCAACAGAACTGAAATCCTGTCAGTTTGCAGAACTTGCATTTACCAACACAAAGTTCCTTTGGGGATTCACTTATATTAATTTCTAATGCACAAAGACAGAAATAAGACCTCTAAGCAAATTTTAGCTGATTAGTACTATGCACTGACTCCTTGACACTTTTAATTTCGTCGTACATGTTCCAGTGACAATAAAGGGCTGTTCTATTCTATTCTATTTAATGCATCTGTACTAAAGTGTTACAGGGTACATATGCAGATAAAAATTCATGAAAAAATTTGTCATGTCAAATCTCAGTGTTTCAACCACGGGCAAAACAAACACATTCACAGGTATGAGAAGCTGCTTCACTATGAAAGAAAAACCACCAGGATTCTGCTTTGAGATCACATGTGACATCGTAGACAGGATGTGAGGCTTAATAAAAGCATCCAAGACTGAGGTGAAAAGGTTTTCTAACCCTGTCTTCTAAAATTACCATCATGTATTATAATTCTACAATCACTGAATGCGTGAGTGGTGGGTGTTGAAATCGCAAAACGGAGATTTTCATCCAATTCAGCGAAGGGTTTGCAGAGGCTTTTTTTTTTTTTTTTTTATTAAATCACATACATTTCATGAACAAGCCGAAGAAAATGTGCTGAGAATGTGAGGAGGTGTTTGAAGGTGAGTTTGGTCAAGAAGGATAATTATGGTGATGACTCACTCATTTCTCGGCAAAGGAACATCTAAATTCTACCACTTTCTTACATTTGAATGCACCTAAAGAGCTCCTTAAAAATGATGGCTTGGACTTTCCATTGTGCTTGATGTGCTTTTACTGGCTGTGAAAATTGGGTTCACCTCTTTCAGCTCTGTTGGACTCTGAGCCTGCTTTGGTTTGTGTGAACACTCTTACAGTGGTTGGTGTTTATGGAAAAAAAAACAGCCTCTCCTTGAACCCATTGTCATATCTTCGTGCGTTTTTCGACTTGAGTCCAGTTTCTACCCACAAATGGTTATACCTTCCCTCAGAGCAATACTCACAACCTGGGGTGCCGATAAGAGGGGGGATAAACATGGCAAATTCATGGGGCCCAGCATTTGTGGGGGGGCCACTGAGCAGAAGAGGGGGTCCAGTGGATACAGGGTAGAAGTTGCGAAAATTTCATGTAAGGTCCGCTGTATAATAGAACCATAAAAGTTGGAAATCGGACGTTGAAAGCATATTAAGATTCAGTTTCGTTTTCACGCTAGTGCAGGGGTGTCAAACTCATTTTGTTTCAGGGGCCATATTTAGCCCAATTTGATCTCAAGCAGGCCAGACCAGTAAAATAATGACTTAATAACCTATAAATAATGACAAATACAAGCTTTTCTTTTTGTTTTAGTAGAAAAAAAACCCAATTAAATTATGAAAATATTTACATTTTACAAAAAAAATGTGAATAACCTGAAAAAACTGAAATTTCATTTGAAAAATTGGTGCAATTTTAACAATATTATGCTTCAACTTATTATTTGTACATGTACGTTACACACAGTGTTCCATAAACATTTGGTACCAGGCAGAATATTGTTAAAAGTTTTGGAGTTTGGAAGTAAAATTTGAACAATTTCTACAATATTACATCTCTTATTATTAACACGACTACAGATCACAGTGGATCCATAAATGCACAAAACATTTAGGAACAGGCAGAATATTATTAAAATTGCACATTTTAGGTTGTTCATCTTTGTTTTTATTAATTAATTTATTTTTGCTTTTCACTGTGAAAATAATTTTGTAAATGTAAATGTTTTCACAGTGTAATGTTATTTTATTTTTTATTTTTTTCACTTCATTTTTTTCCACATAATTTTTCAAAAAGAAAATTTGTAGTTGCCATTATTTATGGGTTATTGTGTTGTTATTTTTACTTTACATTGGTCTGTATGTGGAACCTGAACCAAAATGATTTGGACAACCTGGACTGTTCAGGTTCATTTTTGCACTTTCATCTTGTGGGACAGAATGGAACCTTTGGTCGGCCAGTTTTGGCCCCCGGGCCGCATGTTTGACACCTGGGCACTAGTGCAAGTCACATTATGTATGGACGGCTCTGACAGACCGACATGATACTGGTTTTTATGAAAGGGCCCACAACGTTTACCTTTCATGGAGCCCACAAGTGGTAGCAGCACCCCTGCTAACAACTAATATATTATATACTAGACTGGGGATATATACTGGACTGGGGGTATATACCATATACTGGACTGGGGGTATATACTGGACTGGGGGTATATACCATATACTGGACTGGGGGTATATACTGGAGTGGGGGCATATACCATATACTGGACTGGGGGTATATACTGGAGTGGGGGCATATACCATATACTGGACTGGGGGTATATACTGGAGTGGGGGCATATACCATATACTGGACTGGGGGTATATACTGGAGTGGGGGCATATACCATATACTGGACTGGGGGTATATACTGGAGTGGGGGCATATACCATATACTGGACTGGGGGTATATACTGGAGTGGGGGCATATTTCAGACTAGGGGTATACTGGACTGGGGGTATATTCTGTCCTGGGGGTATATTTTGGCCTGGGGGTATGTTTTGGCCTGGAGGTATATTTTGGCCTGGGGGTGTATTTTGGGCTGGGGGTGTATTTTGGGCTGGGGGCATATTTTGGCCTGGGGGTATATTTTGGCCTGGGGGTATATTTTAGCCTGGAGGTGTATTTTGGCCTGGGGGTGTATTTCGGCCTGGGGGTATATTTTGGCCTGGGGGTATATTTTAGCCTGGGGGTATATTTTGGCCTGGGGGCATATTTCGGAATAGGGGTATATACTAGACTGGGGGTATATTCCGTCCTGGGGGTGTATTTTGGCCTGGGGGTATGTTTTGGCCTGGGGTATATTCTGGCCTGGGGGTATATTTTGGCCTGGAGGTGTATTTTGGCCTGGGGGTATATTTTGGCCTGGGGGTATATTTTAGCCTGGAGGTGTATTTTGGCCTGGGGGTGTATTTCGGCCTGGGGGTGTATTTCGGCCTGGGGGTATATTTTGGCCTGGGGGTATATTTTAGCCTGGGGGTATATTTTGGCCTGGGGGCATATTTCGGAATAGGGGTATATACTAGACTGGGGGTATATTCCGTCCTGGGGGTGTATTTTGGCCTGGGGGTATGTTTTGGCCTGGAGGTATATTTTGGCCTGGGGATGTATTTTGGCCTGGGGGTATATTTTGGCCTGGGGGTGTATTTTGGCCTGGGGGTATATTTTGGCCTGGGGGTGTATTTTGGCCTGGAGGTGTATTTTGGCCTGGGGGTGTATTTTGGCCTGGGGGTATATTTTGGCCTGGGGGTATATTTTAGCCTGGGGGTATATTTTGGCCTGGGGGCATATTTTGGCCTGGGGGCGTATTTTGGCCTGGAGGTGTATTTGGCCTGGGGGTGTATTTCGGCCTGGGGGTATATTTTGGCCTGGGGATATATTTTAGCCTGGGGGTATATTTTGGCCTGGGGGCATATTTTGGACTAGGGGTATATACTAGACTGGGGGTATATTCCGTCGTGGGGGTGTATTTTGGCCTGGGGGTATGTTTTGGCCTGGAGGTATATTTTGACCTGGGGGTGTATTTTGGCCTGTGGATGTATTTTGGCCTGGGGGTGTATTTTGGCCTGGGGGTGTACTTTGGCCTAGGGTTATATTTTGGCCTGGGGGTGTATTTTGGCCTGGGGGTATATTTTGGCCTGGGGGTGTATTTTGGCCTGGGGGTGTATTTTGGCCTGGGGGTTTATTTTGGCCTGGGGGTATATTTCGGCCTGGGGGTGTATTTTGGCCTGGGGGTATATTTTGGCCTGGGGGTATATTTCGGCCTGGGGGTGTATTTTGGCCTGGGGGTATATTTTGGCCTGGGGGTATATTTCAGCCTGGGGGTGTATTTCGGCCTGGGGGTGTATTTTGGCCTGGGGGTATATTTTGGCCTGGGGGTATATTTTGGCCTGGGGGTATATTCCGTCCTGGGGGTGTATTTTGGCCTGGGGGTATATTCCGTCCTGGGGGTGTATTTTGGCCTGGGGGTGTATTTTGGCCTGGGGGTATATTCCGTCCTGGGGGTGTATTTTGGCCTGGGGGTATATTCCGTCCTGGGGGTGTATTTTGGCCTGGGGGTATATTTTGGCCTGGGGGTGTATTTTGGCCTGGGGGTATATTTTGGCCTGGGGGTGTATTTTGGCCTGGGGGTATATTCCGTCCTGGGGGTGTATTTTGGCCTGGGGGTATATTCCGTCCTGGGGGTGTATTTCGGCCTGGGGGTATATTTTGGCCTGGGGGTGTATTTTGGCCTGGGGGTATATTCCGTCCTGGGGGTGTATTTTGGCCTGGGGGTATATTCCGTCCTGGGGGTGTATTTTGGCCTGGGGGTGTATTTTGGCCTGGGGGTATATTCCGTCCTGGGGGTGTATTTTGGCCTGGGGGTATATTTCAGCCTGGGGGTGTATTTCGGCCTGGGGGTATATTCCGTCCTGGGGGTGTATTTCGGCCTGGGGGTATATTTTGGCCTGGGGGTGTATTTTGGCCTGGGGGTATATTCCGTCCTGGGGGTGTATTTTGGCCTGGGGGTATATTTTGGCCTGGGGGTGTATTTTGGCCTGGGGGTATATTCCGTCCTGGGGGTGTATTTCGGCCTGGGGGTATATTTTGGCCTGGGGGTGTATTTTGGCCTGGGGGTATATTCCGTCCTGGGGGTGTATTTTGGCCTGGGGGTATATTCCGTCCTGGGGGTGTATTTTGGCCTGGGGGTATATTCCGTCCTGGGGGTGTATTTTGGCCCACAGAACATTTCCTTCCTAAAATGTGTGCATGTGTCGTTCCCATTGCGACTCATCCCCTCGTGGTCTCGTCTGGCTCTAAATCATTATATCAAACTGAACAAACACACTCTGATTTAACTTTTTTGGTAAACACTAGTGGACTGTGCTCTGAATTTCAATACAGACTGAGAGGAAATAATCCTGATGTTTGGGGGAAGGCTGGGTATTGATCAGTGGGAGGAAATTGATCTTATCGCTCCCCCAGTCTGTATCACTGCAGGAAACTATCCAGACAATATTTCCACAAACTGAACTCATTAAATTTTTAGTCTCACATCGCTGGACTGAAAAGTTGTCAGATTAGTCTGGCTCCATCCACTTGGACGACGGAACAGTTGAAAACCAAAACTTTCCTGGTTGTTTGGCTCATCTAAACCTTATCGCTCTGCTCTTGGGGGGGTTAGAAGCTCAGAATGTGCTTGTCATGAGAGACAGTAGTCGCTTTTCCACTGGACATCTGCGCAAAACTTTACCGATATTTACTAAATGTCGAAAAAACAGAAGTCTGTCATGTCGGTTTTTTCATTAAATCACAAATGCGATGATTTGTTTATTTATTATCGCGAGATGACACGACAAGCAAGGTTATTATCATTAACGAAATGATGAAAACTAGAATTGTATAAACATTTTCGTTAACTGAAATAAATAAAAACTATAATTAAAAGTAAACAAATGATAACTAACTGAAACTGTATTGTGTGTTTACAAAATGAACTAAAACGTATAAAAATTCTGGATAAAATTCCCTTCGTTTTCGTCTTTGTCAATGTCGGACTGATATGAAATCGATTTATTTCCTTCAAGGAATTTTAGCAGGTGGTACCATATGATATTTAACGGTCCGTCACTTCTTGTCAATTATCGTTTAGTCGTCTTCTCATCCCCACTCTACCTGGAAACATGGAGACTAAAGTTGGGAGAAAGCAGCAGAGTCCTGTCTGGGATTTATTTGAATTCGACGGTGAAGAAGAGAAAAGATGTAAAGAAACTAAAACTAAACTAAAACTAAGCATTTAGAAAATAACGAAAACTAATAAAAACCAGCAAACTTGCTTTAAAAACTAATTAAAACTAACTGAATTAGAGAAAAAATGTCAAAACTAAATAAAACTAAACTATAATGAAAAATCCAAAACTTTTATAACCTTGAAGAGAAGTCATTCCATAAACATGGCGATGAACGAAAATATTGTTTATTTACAGATATATTCATTATTACTATATATTACCCCTCTATCTCGTACTAAATTAAAAAATGATTGGGTTTCCTGGTGTGTCCACACATACCGCAACATGTTTCTTCTTTATTGTAACGTCCGTCAACATCCGTTTTTTTAATTCACCTGACTCTAGTTGCGAAAAAAGGTCTTTCCATTGCAGTTTTGCGTGATATACCATTTCCGCTACACCTGAAAACCCACCTCTTGCCAGCGCAAAAACTTTTAATCAAAAAAGGCTACTTCTGATGAAATTGTTGTTTTTCCATTAGGTACATTTTTATGCGCAAGTTATATTTGCGCAATTTGAGAGTCAGTGGAAAAGCAACTACTGTCAACTTCCCTTTGCAGGATTTTCTGAGGGGCAACATCCTGGTTCCCCTGCACGGATATTTGTTATGTGTTCACGCATGATGTACCGCATTTGTCCAGCAGTCACCGCCAAAACGGTCATGTGAGTCTGGGCATAGCAAAGTGATTGTAAGGATATTGTATTCCAAAATTACAGATATCTCCCAAAATATTGGTCCTATCAACTTGCCGTTTTCGCTAGTTTGTTCCTTGATGAAAAATACATAAGTGTGCTAAATTACAGCTGTCAGCTCATTCCGGATTTTGTGTAATGTCCGAGACACACACACACAAACACACACAGAGTCCACTTCCGTTTTATAATATAAGATACTACAGATAACCCCTTTAGAATTCAGTATTTTTTCCACATCAGACATGACCTGATGCTGCAACCACCAAGTATTCAAGAACAAAATGCATTATATCACAAATGTACTTTTTTTTTTACCCTAATAGTTAACATTTAATTAGCATTTTCCACATTGTTATCATTATTTCTCATTTGGGGTTGACATTATTTGGCTAAAGATGTATCCGTTTTAACACATAAACCAGTTTTTATCCAAGTTATGTAAAATCTGAAGTCACTGCTGAGAAGTAAGGTCATTGTGTACCTACTGCTACTTCCACAAGTCATTCAGTCACTACAATAACACACTGAGAAATACATAGAATTGTCTGGGCATAATTACAGATTCTCCAAATGCATGGACCCACAGTGCAGATTACATTCATACACAATGGAAAGAAGAATAAGAATAAATTGCACACAAACTACAGGGATGGTGATGTTGTTGTGCTGTAATGCATGTAATGATGGGAGGAAGCCTTTCGCTGCACAAATGGAAAAACCACCGATTATTGGTCTGCAGAGCTACAGCAATAGTCCAACTCTATCACAACTCAATCTTTGCGGTACTATTTTCTGTGTTGAACGGCACTTTAACTGAAGGCCGGTGATAAAACAATATCAGTGATTATTTGGATATAAAGTTATATCATTTTGTGATCATTTTCCTGAAGATCCATGCCCATACAGGGTGGGGAAGCAAAATTTACAATGAACATTTAGTTGTTTTTTCTCAGCAGGCACTACGTCAACTGTTTTGAAACCAAACATATATTGATGTCATAATCATACCTAACACTATTATCCATACCTTTTCAGAAACTTTTGCCCATATGAGTAATCAGGAAAGCAAACGTCAAAGAGTGTGTGATTTGCTGAATGCACTCGTCACACCAAAGGAGATTTCAAAAATAGTTGGAGTGTCCATAAAGACTGTTTACAGGGTGAGTCAGAAAAAACGCTCTTTTCATTTAAAGAAATTGTACCACTGAAATGGAAATGCTTATTTTTCTTTTGATTATACAGTCATATTGATGTGGTTATTGAGCATGTCTGGCGATTGAATCATTGATTTATGGCATAGCATAACAGAGGGAATGTCCATTGTTTATTGTGCACCGAAATATCTGCCAACACAGTTTATGCCACCGTGAATAAAATTGAAATTGTCAACTATTACAGCATGTTCACTCGCCATCAAAATGTTTTGTCTCAACGAAGTCGTCCGGCACGACCTTCAACCTGGCTGCCATTCAGATTGATGCAAATCTGTGCTCGTTGTCGCATCTCTAACACAGCTCTTCTCGCCATTCGTGTTCGTCGTAGGGCTTGGATTTCAGCCGTGATGCGATTTCGGAGTTCCTGAAGAGTTTGTGGAACAGTCTGATACACACGGTTTTTAAGATACCCCCACAAGAAAAAATCAAGGGGGGTCAAGTCCGGGGATCTAGGTGGCCACTCTCTCTCCTGACCCAAACAGACAACTCGATGAGGAAATAATACCTGCAATCGCTGTGGTCTTGCCATGATGAAAACTCCCTGGGCACTTTCATGTAGGCCTATGTCCTGAGTGTGAAAGCAAAGCCCCGACTCCTGTAATTGTTGTCAATTTCAAGTTTGTTCACTGTGGCATACATTGTGTTGGCAGGTATTTCAGTGCCCAATAAACAATGGACCTTCTCTCTCTTATGCAATGCAATAAATCTATGACTACATCACCAGACATGCTCAATAACCACATCAATATGACTGTATGGTCAAAAGAAAAATCAGTGTTTCCGTTTTAGCAGTACAATTTCTTTAAATGGAAAGAGCATTTTTTCTGACTCACCCTTTATAATGTAAAGAAGAGAATGACTATGAGCAAAACTATTACAAGAAAGTCTGGAAGATACTATTAAAGAAGAATGGCAGAAGTTGTCACCCGAATATTTGAGGAACACTTGCGCAAGTTTCAGGAAGCGTGTGAAGGCAGTTATTGAGAAAGAAGGAGGACACTTAGAATAAAAACATTTTCTATTATGTACATTTTCTTGTGGCAAATAAATTCTCATGACTTTCAATAAACTAACTGGTCATACACTGTCTTTCAATCCCTGCCTCAAAATATTGTAAAATTTGCTTCCCCACCCTGTAATTATCACGATACAGTTTTATACATAAACAATTTTAACCCTTTCATGCATAGTGGTCACTACAGTGGACAGTTATTCTACACTTGTGGAATAATGTCCACAAAAAAAAAAAATCATACTGTTTGTTTTTAATCCTTTTACACTTTTTTTCTATTTCAACTTGAGCCATAAATAAAAATACCAAATACTGAAGAACTGTCACATTTTTTAACCCTTTAAATGCCGTGTTTGTAATGTAAACAAACTATTTTTTTGGATGCAAAAAACACACAAAAAAAGTTTTTTCAATATACTACATAAAAAGTGGATCACATATTATTTGATTTTTTCATCCTGGCATATGTCAATGATTAACTCCAACATTGGTTAATTTGCATTATTATTTTTGGCGCTAGGTCAAATGTTCAAAAATACTAGCATCTGTCACCAAGTGTGCGTAAAATGCACACCTATAAATCAAACTATTATATATTATATATTGATTTATTTTTCTGCTGTAATTTGATTATATTTTTGTAAATCCAGGTCAGCCCTAATCATACATATCAAATGGAAGAAATAGTGCACTTTAGGCACACTTGGGAGACAGATGCTAGTCTGGTAATTTTCTTTTGTTGACAATGTGCAAATTTTGGTTGGTGGCCAGAATTTTAAAGATCATGCAAAAATGAACAACTTTTGAATCCTAACCTTATTTAAATTGTGAAAAATAATATGAACTTTTTTTAACACGAAGCGCAAAGTGTGCCTAAAAGGTGCACCTGGATACCAGAGGGTTAATAGACTGTAATTAACTATTTTTCTTAAACATTTTTTTTTTTTTTTTTTTGCATATTATCTCCATAAAGTGAGTAATAACTAATATTAGAGTCTGTTAAAATGTGACAAAACACCAGATTAGCAGCATTAAAAAAAATTATTTCATAGTTTTCACTCAGTGTATCAGTAAATACATGTTTCTTTGCTTCAAAAATTAAATGCATGGTGTCCAGCTGAGTGGATATTTTTGCGACTCCATGAAAAATAGGTTCATAAAATTTTTTTTTCGATTGCATTGTTTTTTTCATGCCTAAAGAGGAATAAAAACACTCAGGTAAAATAACTTGATTATAGTCAAAAAACAGTATTCAAAATCTCTCTGAAGGGACATTTTAGAGACAATTTGATCCACATTTTTACTTTCAAATTCATTTTTGCTTTAGTTGGACCATAAGGGATTATCCAAAACAAGGAGCTACTTTATACTGAAATAAACGTTGGAATGGCAATCAATTAAAGTTTGCTCTCTGACGGGACATTACTGTGTTTTGACTCATTAAGGTTCTCATAATTCATGCATGAAAAAGTTAAGTGTAAGTTATTGTTTCAAATGATACTTTTCTGATTTCTTTTGTTCAGCCAAGGTGTAGTTTTTAGGTGTTACCTGCTTGACTGTTTCGACTGTGACTCCAGTCTTCCTCACACCTAAAAACTATACCTTGTCTGAACAAAAAAAACAAAAGTACATTGAACAAAAATATAAACGCACCACTTTTGTTTTTGCTCCCATTTTTCATGAGCTGAACTCAAAGATCTAAAACTTTTTCTATGTACACAAAAGGCCTATTTCTCTCAAATATTGTTCATAAATTTGTCTAAATCTGTGTTAGTGAGCACTTCTCCTTTGTCCTTTGCTGAGATAATCCATCCACCTCACAGGTGTGGCATATCAAGATGCTGATTAGACAGCAGGATTATTGCACAGGTGTGACTTAGGCTGGCCACAACAAAAGGCCACTCTAAAATGTGCAGTTTTACTGTATTGGGTGGTCCAGGGGGGTCAGAAAACCAGTCAGTATTTGGTGCGACCACCATTTTCCTCGCACAGTCTTCTTCATGAATTCTCTGAAACAGCTTTGGAGATGGCTTATGGTAGAGAAATGAACATTCAATTCACAGGCAAAAGCTCTGGTGGAGATTCCTGAAGTCAGCATGCCAATTGCATATTCCCTCAAAACTTGTGACATCTGTGGTATTGTGCTGTCTGATAAAACTGCACATTTTGGAGTGGCCTTTTATTGTGGCCAGCCTAAGGCACACCTGTGCAAAAATCCTGCTGTCTAATCAGCATCTTGATATGCCACACCTGTGAGGTGGATGGATTATCTCAGCAAAGAAGAAGTGTTCACTAACACAAATTTAGACAGATTTGTGAACAATATTTGAGAGAAATAAACCTTGTGTGTACACAGAAAAAGTTTTAGATCTTTGAGTTCAGCTCATGAAAAATGGGAGCAAAAACAAAAGTGGTGCGTTTATATTTTTGTTCAGTGTATAATTACATGAACAGAAGACAAAATGAACGTCATTAGCCTTATTGTTTCAAAGTTTTGTTTTCTTTTTTACTCAATTCACTCCCAAACAAAACTTTTCTCATCAAAAATCAGCCTGTAAAGCCAAAAAAATAAAGAATGTTGATTTTAACATTTATCACAATAATAATGGATAACACATGCGGCTTTCAGGTTTTCCTGCTATATTTTAAATATTCAAATACTCATTAACGGCTGAATTGTTAACAAGTGGTGGCAGGCTCAACAAACTCCACCCCTCGCATGTATTGTAGCTTATTTTGGCATCGATCCAGCTGATGTTTACATGTCTATGAGTGTGCTGATGTCAGCTTATCAATTGCCTCTATATATGTGCCAAGTTTGAAGTAAATTGAAACCAAATAGATGTTTTTATAGATACTGGTAATTTCACCCATTATAAGTAAATGAGAGGGAAAAAAATATTTTAAAAATTCATAAAAAATTAGAACTTTGACCTATTGTTCCCAAAATGTAACCACATCTATTCTGCGTCGCAATCTAGAAACCCAGTTTGGTATGAATTCAACCAATAGTTTTGCTACTAGCATGTTAACAAACATTCCTATCCAAAACAATATCCCTTTCCTCCCCTTCAGGGAGAAGAGTAAAGAAGAAGTAAAAATGAAGTAGCAATTAAAATTCCATACAGATCTAGTGGAAATATTAGTAAAACAGGTTGCATTTGATCATCATCTTTGCTGAAAAAGTCTTTTTTTTATATATAATAATAATAATAATAATAATAATAATAATAATAATAATAATAATAATAATAAAACATTTTATTTATAGGTGCTTTTCTTGGCACTCAAGGACACCGTACAGTAAACAAGAGAGTATAAAACTAGCAATAAAACTGAGTAAAAAGCAAAAGGCAGGTTAAAAATTGAACAGTGCAATTGTGGTCACATAGAGAAAGCGGTTCTAAACAGATGAGTTTTGAGTTTGGATTTGAAGAGAGGGAGTGAAGTGGTATTTCTGAGCTCTGTTTAGTTCAATCTGTCTCAGATATAAGAACCCTCAACTTTAATCTGAGCTTTTATGAACATCTACATCAGGGGTGTCAAACATGCGGCCCGGGGGCCAAAACCGGCCCACCAAAGGGTTCAATCAGGCCGGCGGGATGAACTGGTGAAATACAAACAAAAGTTACACTGAAGAAATTCACAATCGAGGATGTTCAAATAATTATAGGTCAGTTCAATCTAAAGTGGCTCAGACCAGTAAAATACTTTCATAATAAGCTATAAATAATGAAAACCACAAATTTTTCTCTTCCTTTATTGTAAAAAAAATAAATAAAATCACACAAAAAATTTTATATTTACAGACTAGCCTTTTACTAAAAATATGAACCACCTGAATAAACACAAACAATCTGAAATGTCTTAAGAGAATTAAGTGTAATTGCACTAATATTCTGTCTGTTATTAAACGTTTTGTGTATTGTAGTTGTAGATCCACTGTGTTCTGTAAGCTCTAATGAACGTGAAAATGAGAAGCTGAGGCCAAATAATGGCATAAATTGTTAAAATTGCACTTTTTTTTTTCTTAATAAATTTAATTTTGTTCATGGTTGTTCAATGTTTTTCACATGTTTTTAAAGAATAGTTTGTAGATGTAAACATTTTGATAATATAATTTAACTTTTTTCCACTTCAAAACATAGAAGTTAGACATACAAATTTTGGAATTGATATTATCTATATATTCTTATGTTATTATTTTAATGGTCTGGCCCAGTTCAGGTCATTTTGGGCTGTATGTGGCCCCTGAACTAATATGAGTTTGACACCCCTGATCTACATAATTAGTGAATTAAATATAAGAAAACACTTGATTTTCACTGGAAAATTCTCAAACTACAGAGGATAATATTGCAATAAATGGTGATAAATCACTTTAAAAAGGTTAAATAGAGAGAAAAATTCATTTGGGAACTGACAAAAAAGTCACACTGGGTCTTTATGGGTTAAGGAAACAAAGCTTCAATTTAGGAAAACTGTAGTCCAGTAATTTTTTTAATTGATTCGAGTCGATTAATCAGCTCTATAAGGGACAGTTGGTTAAAGCAGGGGTAGGCAACCTGTGGCTCCGGGGCCAAATGTGGCTCTTTAGCATCTCTATGTGGCTCCTCTGGTCAAAAAACATAAGGAACATTTTGAAATGAACTGAATGAGTCATTACTTTTTAACACTGTTATAGGCCTAAATCTATTCTTACTTTGTGCATCTGCAAAAATGTGCAGGCTTTACACGGAACAAAATATTTTTTTGACAGCATAAAAACAAAAATGGATTATTTTCTTGGCAAATTCAATACAAGATGTTCAATTTGCTTTTGTTCGTAATTTGTAAGTAAGTCACTATACATGAAAGTTGCACTTTTTCTCCATTACACAACAAAAATATGTTTTGGATTTAGTGTCCATCATTAAAAAAAATTGTACAAATCTTGAATGTTTTCTTTCTTTTAGTTGTATAATTTCATAAACACACCAGACATTGCATTATTATAATAGAAATACAAAATTAAATAGCAAACTAATCACAAAGCCACCTCATGGTAAAATGTAGATGGATTTTAATATTTTTTTTCATGGCTCCAGTCAGATTTCTTTCTTTTTTTTTCCAAGACAAAATGGCTCCTTAGGTTGTAAAAGTTGCCAACCCATGGGTTTAGAGCATAAGAGGGGTTCTGCTTTTGCTTTCACAGTCTCCTGCTGGTTGGAGATGCCTGAAACACTTCACCAAAGAGGTCTCCTTGAGGAATCCTGCCCAGATGTCTGAGCCACTTCAGCCAGCTCTTCTGGATGTGGAGGAGCACTGGAGAGCCCAGCCACCCTCCAGAGGAAACCTATTTCCAACGCTTACATCAGTCAGTACTCACAGCTCGTAACTGGAGGTGAAAGAAGGACCTTAGATCATCTGATAAATTGAAAGCTTTGCCTTTTGGCTCTTCAATCTCTTCACAACAACGGACCAGTACATCATCCATATGTACCCAGCCAGCATGTCCATGTGGGCCCCAGAAGGGTTACATTTGGGCTGCATACAAGGGTCCCATGTGGGTTTGTCCTCTGTTTCCATGGTGGCCCCACATGTGTTTGCCCATATCAGAATCAAAATCAGAATCAGAATCTCTTTATTTTCATTGTAGCAAGTACAATGAAACTGAGGTAAAGCTCTCAGGTTCAGTGCAAGAATTTACAGACGGACAACAAATATCAGAAAAACAACAACAAATATCAGTAAAAGGCAGTTATTTACATTAAAAAATAAAAAGTATTGCAAATTAAGATATTTGCAAAACATAGAATTTAAGTAATGCAAATAACATAAGAATTAGTGCAAATAACATGAAAGATAAATATTGTGGGATAAATAGTGTGAAGAATAAATAACATGAGATTTTCAGATCTCTGATTCTGATATGGGCAAACACATGTGGGGTCACCATGGAAACTGCGGACAAACCCACATAGGACCCTTATATGCAGCCCAAATGTAACCCTTCTGGGGCCCACATGGACATGCTGGCAGGGTAGCATATGTGTAAGTACGAGTTGTAATTAATTAGTAATTAATATATAATTATAGGCTAGAGCAAATCAGAAGACTAGGAATGACTCAAGGAGAGAGAGAGAACAGAGACTGAGGGTTGTGTTTAAATAGGTACCCAGTGACATGCAGTCAGAGGAGGCAGGGGAGGCAGAGCCTCCCTTGTCAATCTTGAAAAGAAAAAAAACTTGACTATAAAATATAATAAATGTTGATAGTTGTCAGCTGGTATGTCCTATAAACTCATTTTCCGTTCGAATCCATTATTGTTATTATTATTATATATATATATTTTTTGTCAATTAGAATAGCAGAATTTCCGCATGCTCCGTTCAAATACAGGGAGGAGATGCGTTGTGAGGCAGAGCTGTGCTGTGCCTCCCGGAGAACTGTCTACTCCCCTCATGAACTCTGCTGGTACCCGATGAAAATATTGTGTCGCTGTCCCTCTGCATATCGCAGTTAAAATGCTTTCAAACACTCTGATTATATGCTCTATCCTTCCATAATCTGCATAACGTATGGAATGTATTTCTGTAATGTGTTTAGGCTCGCAGATTAATCATAAAACCGCAGTGGAAAAAGTCACTAGGGGAGGCAAACAGTACCTCTGCCTCATGATAGATGGCGCCTGTGAGTCCACAGATTCATGCGCTTATAATCTTCTTCATTCTTTTTTATACACTTTAATTCACCTCATCAAAAATGGAGAATTACATTTCATGTACAAATAAAGGTAAGACCATAAACTTTTTTTTAATTTTTAGTTTGAAATGGCTCTTTTTGAAGGTTTCCGGTTGAGTTCATGCCAGTCTACCTATGCTGACTTGATGCAGAGCCCATATACCCAGGCCATTCCTTTTGCTCACTCTCTCTATTCCAGTTTCTCAGGCCACCATATACAGACCTGATCAAAATCTTAAGACCAGTTGAAAAATAGCTAGAATTTACCTTTTGCACATTTGGATCTTGATGAGGTTTTAAGTAGAGCTACAATATACAAAAGCAAGAAGGGGGAGTGAGACAAAAAGCACTTTGAAAAAGTAATTTATTGAAAACAACAAGTAAACTGAAATAGGCTGTGTATCAGCTGATCAAAAGTTTAAGACCGCAGGCTATAAAAGCCAAAATCTGCTCAAAATTCTCATTTTCTGTCGGGCATTCACACGGTCATGCCCTCCTGATGGCTAAAGCTAAGAAGCTTTCTCTTCTTGAACGTGGTCGGATCGTCCAGCTGCATAAGCGAGGCCTCTCGCAGCGTGCCATTGCTGCTGAGGTTGGATGCAGTAAGACAGTCATTCTAAATTTTTTGACAGATCCTGAGCATTATGGAACAAAAAAGTCAAGTGGTAGACCCAAAAAAATTACACCTGCGCTGAGCCGGAGGATCCGATTGACTGTCCGTCAAGACACAGGGCGGTCCTCGACCCAAATTAAGGCCCTTACTGGTGCCGACTGCAGCGCAATAACCATCAGACGGCATCTGCGGGAAAAGGGTTTCAAAAACAAAAAACGAATTCAAAGACCTCGTCTCCTACAACGCCACAAAACTGCCAGTTTAGACTTTGCCAGGAGCATCAAACATGGGACATTGAAAGGTGGAAAAAAGTTTTATTCTCTGATGAGAAAAAATTGAACCTTGACGGTCCAGATGGCTTCCAACGTTACTGGCATGACAAGGAGATCCCACCTGAGATGTTTTCTACCCGGCACAGTGGAGGGGGGTCCATCATGATCTGGGGTGCTTTTTCATTCAGTGGAACACTGGAGCTTCAGGTGGTGCAGGGTCGTCAAACGGCGGCTGGTTACGTGCAGATGTTGCAGCGGGCATCCCTCATGACTGAGGGCCCTCGTCTGTGTGGTAACAGCTGGGTTTAAAAACAGGACAACGCTGCAGTTCACAATGCTCGCTTGATGAAGAACTTCTTCAGGGAGAATAACATCACTCTTTTGGACCATCCCGCATGTTCCCCTGATTTAAATCACATAGAGAACATTTGGGGATGGATGGCAAGGGAAGTTTATAAAAATGGCCATCAGTTCCAGACAGTTGATGCCCTTCGTGAAGCCATCTTCACCACTTGGAGCAATGTTCCCACCAGCCTCCTGGAAACACTCGCATCAAGCATGCCCAAACGAATTTTTGAAGTGATTAACAAGAACGGTGGAGCTACTCATTACTGAGTCCTACTGACAAAATTTTTTATTCTGGTTTGGAGAGTTTTTTGTAATTTTTTGAGCGATGGTCTTGAGAATTGAGAATTTTGAGCAGATTTTGGCTTTTATAGCCTGCGGTCTTAAACTTTTGATCAGCTGATAAACAGCCTATTTCAGTTTACTTGTTGTTTTCAATAAATTACTTTTTCAAAGTGCTTTTTGTCTCACTCCCCCTTCTTGCTTTTGTATGTTGTAGCTCTACTTAAAACCTCATTAAGATCCAAATGTGCAAAAGGTAAATTCTAGCTATTTTTCAACTGGTCTTAAGATTTTGATCAGGTCTGTATTTGTAGATCTGGCTCTGAAAGAGTCAGTGCCTCCCCAGCCATGAACCCCGCTGCACGTCACTGTAGGTACCATATATTGGAAAAAAACAATGAACAAATTTACTATATAATGCATTGAGGTAGTTTATTACAAAATGCGTCAGTTTATTACATAATGCGGCTTTATTACAAGATGACATGACATTCTTATTACATTTTGAACTTTTATTACATAATGGGAATTTATTACATAATGCGGCTCAACAAGGTGGCAAAGACCCTTACAAGAAAGTATCAACAATACAAACAGTAATAACCATGGGGATGATTATAATGGTAACAGTAACTACAACCACACTTCGTCCCACGCTTCATGAAAAACACTTTTGCAGAACTCATGCTTGAAAAAAAAAAAAAAATCAGTTGAAATTGTCAGAAAAACTGCAAGTAAATAAACTTCATCAGACCTGAAGCAGACATATGCATCAGTAACCATGTCTGTACATTAAAGCTCTGCACCTGTTTTTAGAAACCCATTTAGATCCTTGTGTCTGGGCTTGAATTAGTCTTGTTTTTCACATCTTCTCTCCCAAATGCTGTTCAACGTAATTGGACCCAAAAAACAGAGGTTGCAAGTTCAGTGTGTTCAACTCAGGATTTATAGTCCATATAAGACAAAAACAAAACGCACAGGTGGTGCCGCCACAGCGAGGGTCCAAAACAGACGGAAGAACTTGAAAACTACGAACACAGAGGTGTGGACGTGACGGAATCATCTGGCGCTGCGGTGGTGGTCTGACGGGGCTTGAATACACGGAGGGACAATTGGAGGCAAGTGTGTTCATCAGCATGATTCCTCACACACCTGCAGGGAAAGAAACGCCAGAGGAAGGGGAAGGAGAGGAAACCGAAAAAAAGCCCAGAAAAACACAGACCACCACAGTTTCATCTGGTTTCACAGTATTTTCTCTGGCTAAGATAGTTTTTCCAAGAGGCTGCACAGTTTCCATTTCAATGTTTTAGTGCAGTCACTGGTAAATAAAACAGTGTTGTGCAAGTTACTTCCAAACTGTAATCCATTACAGATTACTTGTTACTGTTATTTAACCCTTTCATGCACAGTGGTCACTCCAGTGGACAGTTCTTCTCCAGCTGTTCTCTTGTATATTTATGGGTTTTGTTGTTTTAGTTCCATATCAGCCAACACAGTGGACACTTAAATGCATCATCCATACATTATAATTCATACCATTACTGTAACTTTGCTGTTTTTGATTAATACTGATCTGCAGTGACAGGTTGAAGTGTAAATCAATTGTTTGTTATTGTTAAGAGACTGTAATTAACCATTTTTCTTAAACAATTTTTTTTTTTTGCATATTATCTCCATAAAGTGAGTAATAACTAATATTAGAGAATGTTAAAATGTGACAAAACTTCTGGTTAGCAGCATTAAAAAAAAATATTTCATACTTTTCACACAGTTTATCAGTAAATACATGTTTCTTTGCTTCAAAAATTAAATGCATGGTGTCCAGCTGAGTGGATATTTTTGCAACTCCATGAAAAATAGATTCATAAAAATTTTTTTCGATCGCATTGTTTTTTTCATGCCTAAAGAGGAATAAAAATTCTCAGGTAAAATATCTTGATTAGGGTCAAAACGTAGTATTTAAAATGTCTCTGAAGGGACATTTTAGACACGATTAGACCCACGTTTTTATTTTTAAATTCATTTTTGCTTTAGTTGGACCACAAGGGATTATCCAAAACAAGGAGCTACTTTATTTTGAAATAAATCTTGGAATGGCGATCAATTAAAGTTCGCTCTCTGACAGGATGTTACTGTGTTCAGTTTCATCTGGTTTCACAGTATTTTCTCTGGCTAAGATAGTTTTTCCAAGAGGCTGCACAGTTTCCATTTCAATGTTTTAGTGCAGTCACTGGTAAATAAAACAGTGTTGTGCAAGTTACTTCCAAACTGTAATCCATTACAGATTACTTGTTACTGTTATTTAACCCTTTCATGCACAGTGGTCACTCCAGTGGACAGTTCTTCTCCAGCTGTTCTCTTGTATATTTATGGGTTTTGTTGTTTTAGTTCCATATCAGCCAACACAGTGGACACTTAAATGCATCATCCCATACATTATAATTCATACCATTACTGTAACTTTGCTGTTTTTGATTAATACTGATCTGCAGTGACAGGTTGAAGTGTAAATCAATTGTTTGTTATTGTTAAGAGACTGTAATTAACCATTTTTCTTAAACAAAAAGTTTTTTTTTTTCATTATATTCTCCATACACTGAGTAATAACTAATATTAGAGTATGTTAAAATGTGACAAAACATCAGATTAGCAACATTAAAAAAATTTATTTCATAGTTTTCACACAGTGTATCAGTAAATACATGTTTCTTTGCTTCAAAAATTAAATGCATGGTGTCCAGCTGAGTGGATATTTTTGCAACTCCATGAAAAATAGATTCATAAAAAAAATGTTTCGATGGCGAAGAAGATAAAAGATATAAAAAACCTAAAACTAAACTAAAACTAAGCCTTTAGAAAATAACAAAAACTAATAAAAACGTGCAAACGTGCTCTAAAAACAAATTAAAACTAACTGAATGAGAAAAAAAAAGTCAAAACTAAATAAAACTAAACTATAATGAAAAATCTAAAACTATTATAACCTTGGGACACACTTCAACATAGACCTAAATAAACAAACATTCAACTAGAAACAAGGATAACGGGTTGTAGAATAGTATAAAATAAATATAAATAAATGAGTAGATGTGTACGGCGATCCGGTCTATTAAAATTAATGTTTATGTATATACACTTTTTATTTACATATGTTGTGCACTTTAGGAATAATAAATCTTAGTTATTTATGTTTAACTTTTTAAGGGGAAGGTTTTTTTTTTTTTTTTTTTTTATCATTGGTATTTTATTATTTTTAACAGTATTTTATTAGTATTTTATTAAATGCTGCTGACAATCAGGACCTGAGTACAATGTTTCATTTCTGTGTATTTTATAAGCTGAAATGACAAATAAATTTGAATCTGAATCTGATTATTTAATGCAAATCAGTCAGAGTTTTATACAGACTGCAAATATCAATGTGCACTTATAAGTTTGCAACTACCTGCAGAGTCAAATCACATGGATACGACTATTTGACTGATTTTCATCTGATTGCAGGAGCATTCAAGCTGTTCAGCACCGAGGGATAACTGCAGCTGCTGAATAATTCCTACATCCGACCTAACGTTTCACATGGAATCACAGTAAAGTCCATCTGATTTGAGTGTGTGGGATGTAGTTAGAAAGTCCAGGGAGTAAATGGTCGGCCACCCACTGTGCACACACACCATTGTTTCTTGTTTAGTTGTTTCTTAGCAACAAAGGACAAACAGGAGCTGAAGGAGCACAGAGTTGGAGCTACAAGTCTGATCCTAGAGGTAAAGTGATTTCTTTACAGATAGGTTATAATTTTCCCCGCTGAACTTGTACAAACGAGTACTTTTTGCAAAGTAAACTGTGAAATGCGAAGCAGCCTTTGGTCTGGTTCTGGTTTTGTCTGAAGTCATTTTTGCAAAACTCACTACAGAGATTTTTTTTTTCTTTTTTATGCTTTCAGATTGAGGCAAATCAACCTGTCTTTGCAAGATATGTCGGTATCATACACCCCAGACTTTCCAGCGACACCGGGGGGTCTCAATGTGGAATTTAAGAAGATGTTACCCAAGAGCAGCCCACGCTTCGGTGCTTTGAGTCATCACTCCTTTTTTTCCAGACACAACCCTCATCCACACAGGGTGAGGCATATTCAAGGTAAATTCAAGGCAAATTCTGTCATATTTTACCTTTCCTCAAAACTATATATCTTAATTTGAAGTACATATTATAGTTTGTGTATGTATAGTTATTGGCCTATGTGAGGAAATACTACTTTTTACCTAAACCTCTGCCATAAAAACTCTCTTTTAACCCATAAAGACCCAAACATCCACCAGTGGCCAAAATCATTTACTGATATACAAAGTTAAACACCTGTTGATCCACTAATCCTGTCAATATATGTAAATAATTCATGTAAAATACAGTTTGTCGTCTTTTCATGGTCATCAGATATGACCCATTTGGACGTTCAGAGGCTCTGTAGTTACCGTGGAAACACTGTCATCTTCTACAACATTGATTCACCAATAACACTAGGGATGCACCGATCCACACTTTTTCACTTCCGATCCCGATACCTGAATTTGGATATCTGCCGATACCGGTACTATTCCGATACCAGAGCTCTGTTTGCTTTAATATGATTATTATCATTATTGTTGACTTTACATGAGGCTGTAATAAACTCCTCTCTACAAGAAAGTATGATATGTATGAACTGGGCTGCCGCTAGCAATTGTGGCCCCATGAAAAATTCAGAAAATAAAAATTAGGTGGGGAGATTTAGTGGGAAAAAATGTTTTTGTTTGGTGGGGATTTGTCAAAAAAAAAAAAAAGGGAAAAAAATTTGCATGTGTGTGTGTGTGTGTGTGGGGGGGGGGGATTTGTGGGGAAAAAGCAGGGAAAAATTTTGTGGAAAAAAAAAAAAATCCAGGAAAAAAATTTATGGGGAAAAAATGTAGTTGGAAAAAAAAACAGGAAAAAAAAATTAGTGGGGAGAAAACCCAGGAAAAAATTTTGTGGGAAAAAAAAAACAGGAAAAATTTTAGTGAGGAAAAAACCCAGGAAAAAAAAAATAATGGGGAAAAAAACAGGAAAATAATTAGTGGGGAAAAAAACCCAGGAAAAAAATTTTGTGGGAAAAAAAAAACAAGAAAAAATTAAGTGGGGAGATAAAAAAAATAGAAAAAAAATCTAGTGGGGATAAAAATAGGGAAAAAAAGTTGTTTAAAAAAACAAAACAAAATCCCAACAAATCACACCCTTCGTATCTCTACAATCCAAAACAACGGAACTCGCAGCTCTTTATTCTTAACATTCTAATGATAATGTTAGGTAATTTTTTTCAGTTTAGCCTGAACTGTGGAACAACAAACAGAAACTTAGCGAAGATAATAACATCCCATAATAACTGCATACCTTCAAAAGTTACATAATCAAACTCAGTCGTGCAGAAGAAACTCTGACAGTGTTCTAATTACTCACTCATTACCTCTGACTGCAGGAAATTAGTAGCTAAATTTAATTAAAGTAGATCAAACATTTTTCTGATCTCGTTTCAGGAGTTTCCCATTCCTGACCCAAGTTCAAAACAGAATATGAAATGTATACGTATATGCACCATGAGAGAGGTGGGTGCATCACTGGCAGATGGGCTTTGTTGTCGCCTTTAGTCTCAGCAGGGATTTCCTGAGTTTTATCGGCAGCACGATGCTTTGATTGCTATGCTCTTCTGAAGTACTTTAGCTCATGTGTGTGCGAATCCTCTGCCTCAGGTCTCAACGGCAGGCCGGTATGCTCGGTGAGAGATGATTGGTATGTCACTTCATCTTTATTTCCTCATCCGCTTCTGAAGAGCCACATCCACAAGAGGGGAACCGATCCATCTTCGACGCTGCCGCTCGCTCAGAGTCTTTACGGCGCCACGGGTTACAAAAACAAATCAGGTATATTGACAGCAAATTACACTCATTTCCTCTCAAAGGCTCTGCCACCAGAATGATTCACAGAGGATATCATTTCTTCACTTTGCAGCGTTTTTTTCCGAGGCATGGAGAGATGAACTGAAAGAACTCGCTGCTAAGATCAATTTGGCTTCGCAAGCACAGAAGGACAAAAAAGAGGTAAATGCGATCCAGCAATTACAGTTGACTCAATACACACAGCTTCTACCGCACAGGCCCACCGAAGACACAAAAGACCCCCTTTTACGCACTCAGAAGGCTCCTGATGTTCAAGGAAAGGTTGAGAAACAATGATCTAGACCAGGGGTTGGCAACCTTTGCAATCCAAAGAGCAATTTTAGGACAGAAATATAAAACTGTCCAGAACCCAAAGATACAAAAATTTGCTTAGAGGTCTTATTTCTGTCTTTGTGCATAAGAAATCAATATAAGTGAATCCCTAAAGGAACTTTGTGTTGGTAAATGCAAGTTCTGCAAATTTACAGGATTTCACTTATGTTACAACATGTTGATGGTCATATGAACTATGTTTTCAGCTCAAAAATGTCCAATTTCATCACAATTAATGCTATATTTTCATGTCACAAATGGCCAAGTTATGTTTGAACTGAATTTACCTGAAAAACAAATATTCTATTCTTTTAGATTCCCCAGTTTTTCTTACAAGATTCTATCCTACATATCACATGTTTTATTTTTACAGGTTGCAATATGGAGTATGGTGCTGATCCATCCTGCTTATGTTACGCCAATACATACATTAAGAATGTCACACGTCACTTTTTAAATCAACAGTTTTCTAATAATAAGCATTTTTATCAAGAAATAACAATTCTATATTTTTATTTCCTCTTTAATATGATGATAAACTATAAAATAAATAATTATAATACTAGTTTTTGCACAGGGATCATTTGTGGAAACGGTGACATGGCTGCTGAGGATCAGTATGATGGGATCTGTAACAACCATGTCACATCCGTCCACTGACACATTTTGTGTTTTTGTGTCAGCTGTTATTGTTTTAGATCCACAATACTAACATTTATGGATAAGAGGATAATTAGCAATAGTAAGTATATAAGTTTATTCCTAATAAAGTACTGGTACTGACCAGAGCATCATGGGTAATGTCACGTCCGTCCACCAGCAAAAGTTTTCACATACACGTGCTATTCAAAATCCAATATTTCTGAAAATAGAGCTTCCACTGTCAAATAATATCAGTAGTCTGTGCACAAATGTATGAGCATTATTTCAACACAGTTCTATGCATTTCCTACAACTTTTTTTTTTTTTTTTGACAAAAATGGCCACTCATTTGACCCCCTAAGTAAATTTTAGCCGCCTTATATCTTTCCTCAAAGTGGTGACAGTTTAAGAAGCTCTTCAAGATTAGTTTGTACAGAATATGACGAGAAAAATCACAGTTTCAGTGCATTTATAGAACAAAAGAAAACAATAGTTGCTTTTCCATTGACCCTTAAATTGCGCAAATATTACTTGCGCATAAAAATTTACCTAATGGAAAAACGACAATTTCGCCAAAAGTCTTATTTTTTGATTAAATGTTTTTGCCCTGGCAAGAGGTGGTTTTTCAAGCGTAGCGCAAATGGTATATCACGCAAAACTGCAATGGAAAGACCTTTTATCGCAATTACAGTCAGGTGAATTAAAAAACAGATGTTGATGGACGTTACAACAAGCGAACAAGAAGAAGTAACATGTTGCAGTATGAGTGGACACACTAGGAAACCCAATCATTTTTTAATTTAGTACGAGAAAGAGAGGTAAATTTTAATAACAAGAAAAGCACTCGGAGAGCACAGACCTCCACAAAGACAGTTCTGTCCCCCCATCACCACCAAAAGTTAATAATTTGTTCCTTGTGCCATTATCAACATTTCCTGAAAATTTCAGGAAAATCCATCCATAACTTTCTAACAAACAAACACGCAAACACACAAAGGAAAGTGATCACAATACCTTCTGTCGGAGGTAATAATGAATATATCTGTAAATCAACACCATATTTACGTTCGTCGCCATGTTTATGGAATGACTTCTCGTGTCATCTCGCAATAATAAATAAACAAATCATCGCATTTATGATTTAATGGAAAAACCGACATTATGCTCTTCTGTTTTTTCAACATTTATGCTGCATTTTCACTACATGGAATGGGCTCGACTTGACTCGACTCAACTCGACTCAGCCTTTTCGCGTTTCCATTACAAAAAAGGACCTGGAATCTGGTACCTGGTACTAGTTTTTTGGTATCACCTTCGCCGAGGTTCCAGGACTGGGGACCAGATACTAAAACGTGACGCGTAAAAACTGCAGACCACTGATTGGTCAGAGAGTCGTCTCTGTGACCCGCCATTTTACAAAAAACAGCCGTGGAAGTTTACAGTAAATATAGCGGTAGGTTAATCCGCATGATGACAGCCTGCATAACTACACCATGGTTTGTCGAGGAGGTTCAGACGTAAAAATTCAGCATGAGCTTGACGAGACAACTTGCAATGAATGAGTTTATCAGCAACTCTGAGCAGACGACACGGAAGTAACGTGCTGCATCGCTATGACGTCCAGATACTGTAAAGTCGGTAGTATCCTATAATGGAAACAGTCTCCAGGAATAGGACCTGGTACCCGAGTCGAGCCGAGCCAATTAGTAAATATCGGTAAAGTTTTGCACAGATGTCCAATGGAAAAGCAACTAGTGATATTTGTTATTTTTGTTTTGATTTTAACTGAGGTCATTTTTCACCCGTTTATGGAAGAGTGGATCTAAGGGTTAAGGTTGTCACTGTCCAAATACTTATGGATCCCAGTGTTTGTACGAGTGTCGTTGTGTGACATCAAACAGTGACAGAACAGCGGGTCGTCCAATAACCGAAGGGTTGGCTGTTCGAATCCCGCTCTGTCCATGTGCTGTTGTGTCCTTGGGCAAGACACTTCACCCTCCTTGCCTCCTCACACTGATGTATGAATGCGTATGAATGTTTGATGGTGGTCAGAGGGGCCGTAGGCGCGAATTGGCAGCCACGCTTCTGTCAGTCTGCCCCAGGGCAACTGTGGATACAGATGTAGTTTACCACCACCAGAGGGAGAATGTGAGAGCGAATGAGTAGTGGGTCAATAATGTAAAGCGCTTTGGGTGTCTAGAAAAGCGCTTTATAAAATCCAATCCATTATTATTATTATTATTATTATTATTATTATTATTACTACCAGCTTCTGAGGAACATGGCTCTCGGTCACTGTTTTCCAGAACCAACCGGACGAAGAGATCATCCGCTGTAAGACCCAGTATTCAGCGCAAACTGGGAGAATAATCCCCCCATCGTCCAAGTCTCACCAGCGCAGATCCCATTCCCAGCGCCTGGTCTACCCTCAACCCCTCCATGACCAGGAACTGACGGTAAACCTGTTCGTTTCAGCTCCTCACCTGATGTTTGGGAAGTTCAATGTGAGAATGTGTTATCTATCTATCTATCTATCTATCTATCTATCTATCTATCTATCTATCTATCTATCTATCTATCTATCTATCTATCTATCTATCTATCTATCTATCTATCTATCTATCTATCATCCGTCTGTCCGTCCATCTGCTTCTAACATGAAAATGGTTACAGATATCTATATAGTTCCTACTGAGCACTGATAGGAAGTCATATGGACTTTCATTTCAGTAGTTGAGTTCTCCTCCAGTGAAAGTACCACCCCCTTCTTTTGGGAGATTGATCTCCTGCATCAAGACCACAGGGCGATAACATAGCAACAGAACCTGACAACCTCGCAAATTCAATTTGTTATTGATTCTTGATGGAACACGCTGGTGAGATCAGGGTCAGGGTCATTGGTACTAACTTTTGGTTTTAACTGAGTTTTGTATTAGTGAATAAGTAACTGTATTTCTTTTGTACTGTATTTCTCGACCAGAGTTTGTTTCCGTGGAAAGTCTGGACTTTTTTTTAGGTATGAATGCAAACCAAGGTTATAATAGTTTTGGATTTTTAATTATAGTTTTATTTGGTTTGACATCTTTTTTCTCTAATTCAGTAAGTTTTAATTCATTTTTAGAGCAGGTTTGCTAGTTTTTATTAGTTTTAATTTTTTTCTAAATGCTTAGTTTTAGTTTAGTTTTAGTTTCTTTATATCTCTTCTTCTCCGTCGTATTCAAATAAATCCCAGACAGGACTCTGCTGCTTTCTCCCAACTTTGGTCTCCATGTTTCCAGGTAGAGTGGGGACCAGAAGACAACTGGAAACCACAAGTGACGGACTGTATGGTGCCACTAGCTAAAATTGCTCAAGGGAAATAACTTGATTTCATATCAATCCGACACTGACAAAGACGAAAACGAAGGGAATTTTATCCAGAATTTTTATATGTTTTAGTTAGTTTTGTAAGCACACAGTACAGTTACAGTTATTTATGTTTTTTTTCTTTTAATTATAGTTTTTATTTATTTCAGTAAACGAAAATGTTTTTACAATTCTAGTTTTCGTCATTTCATTAGTTTTCGTTAACGATAATAACCTTGATGCAAACATGCTAACTCTGATTCAAATCAAACAAACGTCCACACCACCTAGAAGTGGTGGTCTTGATCCGCTTCCAAACAAACTCTGGGCCGGTTCAATTCTGGTGTGAATATAACCGGCCTCGAACCAAAACAAACCAAGGAACCATGTGCCTTTTTGTGCTTGATGAGCTATCGTAGCCGAGCCTCATGGGTAGTCAGAGCTAATAGCAGCAGCCATGAGCCGTGGACAGACGTGGACCAGTGAGGAGATTGAATGTCTCATTGACATTTGGTCACATGTCCATATTACGAAACTGACTCCGAATGAGCTGTTCTTGACAGTTAACATTATTTTCGTAAATTTGTTTCTGTAAAAATAATATACATATTCCAAAAACAATAACTGTACATAGGACCTTGTTGAGCCGCATTATGTAATAAATTCCCATTCTGTAATAAAAGTTCAAAATGTAATAAGAATGTTGCATCATCTTGTAATAAAACCTCATTATGTAATAAACTGACGCATTTTGTAATAAATTACCTCTATGCGTTATGTAGCAAATTTTTTCGCATTATGTAGTAAGTTATTACAATTTGAGAAATTTATTACAAAATACACTTGACACATTTTTATTTTCAGGAAAATGGACTGGAGCTTATCTCTGTGACATAAATTGATAAAACACACAATAAATGTTTGCTGTTCATTCTGAGGGTGTCAACGAACATTTTTCCAAGATCATAAGATACTGTATCAGACACAACTGACACGGCAATATGATAACAATGTGCTAAATTAATCTTTAAACTGTGTGGTTAAAGTTCTGATTACATTACCTGTAGCTCCTGTGACTAATTTCTTCTAAATTGCTCTGAAATTATATTAATTTGGATTGTAATTAAATTTTTTTAAAATAAAAATGTGTCAAGTGCGTTTTGCAATAAATTTCTCAAATTGTAATAACTTACAACATAATGTGAAAAAATTTACTATATAATGCATTGACTATTACAAAATGCGTCAGTTTATTACATAATGCGGCTTTATTACAAGATGGCGTGACATTCTTATTACATTTTGAACTTTTATTACTTAATGCGGCTCAACAGACCTCCAAGTTTGTTTTCATCAACACCCACTGTCTCTGATTAACCCCGCCCCCGACTTTTCTGTCCAATGCCAGCGCAGTTCGTCACATGCTTCTGTTTACAAATTTTGGTCCACTAGCAAAAAGTGCAATGAGAATGTGATCTGACCCAAACAAAAAAACAAAGTTCGCATTCATTTAAAGTCAAATAAATGGACCAAAGGGCTTTTCAGATGTGAAAACACCTTTAGTTTTTCAGGTGTTTTGTAAGAAACACATGGCTGCAACATTAGAAAAATAATAATGGATCAGGAAAGTTTGACATTATAACCTTCCTCAAATAATTGACCAAAAAATTACCTTTTCACCTAAATCATCGCATACTTGATTTCTGTTTGTTTTTGTGTGTGTTTCCTGAAAAATCGGACAAAAAAGTAACTTTGGCAATTAACGACATGATACGTCCCTGTATGGTGCTTATGGAAACAGTGGGTGAAGAACACAATAGAAATGGAGGAATATGGATCATTTACACAGTTTATCTTTCAGTTCTGGTCGATACATGGTGAGAATCTGCTGATGTTAATTATAAGAAAGGAAGAATAAGTTGTAGCATCAGTATCTGTCAATGTCAGGGATGCATTCGATTTTGTTGCCTCCTGATCCTCCAGCTGATCATTTAGAAGCGACTCTGCCTCCAGCTGATCGATGACAAACAAAACAAACAAACAAACCTCCAGCTGATCAAACCCCACCATCCTGTTCTGTGTGTTCAGTCACATGTGCTGTGGTGAACACATGGACAGGAGGCACTTCATGACCTGGACACGTGATATGAACCCATAAAGACCCAGAGCTACCAGTGATTTAGCATCATTTATTATAATATTATGCTCTTTATTTTGTATTTTTAAGAGAAAATCAGGTATTTTCCTATATTTAATCTACTGATCATGTAGATGTTCTTTAAAATTTGGGGTGAAGTTGGGGATTGTTATATCAAAAGCAGAGAAAACGGAACAAAAATTGACTTTTTCATACAATATATCATTAATTGGACATGAAAACAAATTAAAATGAATTGTTTAGTGTGAAATTTGAATTACATTATAAAAATGTGAATAACCATGTACACCCTGAAATAAGTGCAATTTTAACAATATTATGTCTCAGCTTATTATTAAAACAGTGGATCAACAAATGCAGGGGAAAAAAAGCATTTTGATGGCCAGAATACAAAACCTCCTATCTGAAAAAATCACTTTTTTCAGGAAACAAAAAAAACGTTTAGTTGTATTATAGTATGGTCTTTGTTAAAGATATCCAAGCATATTCTACTGTTCTCAGACTCTCTTTCTATATTATGTGTTAACAATATCATCCTTGTTCTCACCATTTAATGTGAAAACTCAAAATAGAAAAATTTGCAGATAGGTTTTGTTTTTTGGCCATCGATTTGTAAGAGGCATTATATTGGTAAGATTGAACTTAGTTGTTTTTTTTTTTAAAGAAATTTCAGGTTTCTCATATTTGCTCAGGTTATTCACATTTTATTCTGACAGGATAGTTTCTAAATGTAACTAGAAGCACTCGGAGAGCGCAGACCTCCGCCAAGGCTGATCAGTGGCCCCCCCCGTGGGCCCCCCCACCCCCGATCACCACCAAAATTTAATCATTTCTTCCTTATCCCATTTCCAACAAACCCTGAAAATTTCATCAAAATATGTCCATAACTTTTTGAGTCATGTTGCACACTAACGGACAGACAAACAAACAGACAAACAAACCCTGGCAAAAACCTAACCTCCTTGGCAGAGGTAAATATTTCATTATATAAGTGGTGCCAGGCACAACAAACCCCTCTCCTCGCTTATTATTGTCGCTTATTTTGGCATCGATCCAGCTGATGTCATCATGTCTATGTGCTGAATCTGAAGTAAATTGAAACTGAATGGATGTTTTTATAGACATGTGAAATTTTGCCCATTATAAGTAAATGGGTAAAAAAAAAAAAAAAAGTTTTTAAAAATTCATAAAAAATTTTAAGTTTGACCTACTTTCCCAGAATGTAATCCCATCTATTCTGGGTCACTGGTAATCTATAAACCCAGTTTGGTATGAATTCAACCAATAGTTTTGTAGCTACAGACATGTGAATTTTTGCCCATTATAAGTAAATTGAAAAAACAAAGATTGAAAAAATTCCTAAAAAATTTAACTTTGACCTACTTTTCCCAAAATGTAAGGAGATCCATTTTGGATCACTGGTAATCTATAAACCAAATTTGGTAGGAATTCAACCAATAATTTTCCTGCAAGAGTGAAAACAAACAAACAAACTGAGCCAAAAACAATACCCCTTGCCTCTCCTTCGGGGGTGGGGTGGGGTAATAAGTTTACATTTTTCACATTAAACCAAGGATAAAGTTTGATTTGTCATTATTTATAAGGCATTATGCTATTATTAAACCCTCCCCCCAAAGGGGAGTCAAGGGGTATTGTTTTTGGTTTGGTTTGTTTGTTTGTTAACACTTAAGCAGCAAATCTATTGGTTGAATTCACACCAAACTGGGTTTATAGATTACCAGTGACCCAGAATAGATGTGATTACATTTTGGGAAAAGTAGGTCAAAGTTTAAATTTTTGATGATTTTTTTTCAAATTTTCCCATTTTCTTATAATGTGTGAAATATGTGCGAGGGCCGGGGTTATTTGTGCCTGGCACCACTTGTTTGACTTGTTTGAGATCACATTGAGTTGTTTGTGGCCCCTGAACTGACTGTTGATATTTTCAGTGTGATTTTTGCACTTTGCAAATTCATCCCGCAGCCTGGATCGGAACATTTCGTGGGCCAGTTTCGGCCCGCAGGCCTTATGTTTGACACCCCTGCTTTAGTATATCATCTTTTTTCTGATTTCCTTAGTGATGCAGGCAGGGAAAACCTTACATATTTGACCGTATTTCATATTTTCATGTTGGGGTTTGGTGTGTGTTGTTAAATCCTGATATACTTCTTATCGATTAACACTGATAGTTTTAGTCTGTTGTCTTTTTTACCTCTGCCAGGAGGTATTGTGATCACTTTGCTTTGTGTGTTTGTTTGTTTGTTTGTTAGCAAATTTACGGGAAAATCATCCCAACCATCTTTACCAAATCTTCCCCACAGATAGGCCTAGGCCCTGGGACAAACCCATTAAATTTTGGGCCAAGTAGGCCAAAGTTCAAGGTCACAGCAAGGTCACAAAATTCCAAATTTTCTTATCTCTCATCATAGAGCAATTTTCGAAAATTCATAAAAAAATCAAAATGACTCTGATTACCCTCCAATTTGATCCACCCGTAGCTTATAACAATATCTTGTATCTGGCACAAAATTGTCCACATCCACTGTGGAATGTGGACACTGTGGACATTTACATTTAACATTGAAAATCCCATCCACGACACATTTTTCATTATAACTCAACAAATATTGATTGGAATTTAATATAATTTGACATGCACATGACTGCTACCAAGCTTCAGCTTTCTCTGCTGTATGGAACAACCTTGAAAGTGTTTAATTTAAAAAGAAATAGTCGATCCACACATGCACACCGTTCGGGGTGCTTGGCGGAGGTTTGCGTTCTCTGAACACTGGTTTACTCTAAAATCTGTCTTCTTTCGTCAGGTGTTGGAGGTGCTTTGTCAGATCCTGCAGACAGACTCTCTGTCCACGGTCCAGCAGTGGCTTCTGCTCGCAGGTCAAAGAGGTATGTGTACTATGTCAATAATGAAATAATCCATTAGAAATGTTAATTTGTGGCTTCTGTGACTAAGGCTACGTTAAGACTGCAGACAAATGTGGCCCAAATCCGATTTTTTTGACCATATGTGACCTGTATCCGATCTGTTGAAGACAGTTTGAACAGCACAAGTCCGACCCAGGCCACTTTCATATGTCGTTCTACATCTGATGCGTATCTGATATTTTGCAATGCGATTTCAGTCTGAACAGCCAGGTCGCATTTATCCGACCTTTATGTCATTAAAATGCGACAAACGTCACAATTCTGTGTCCCAGGAGGAGGAGCGGTAGGAAAAATATACTTATTTCCATAAACTCATTATTTCCACATACTCATTTCCTGGTTAAATAAAGGTAAAATAAAAAAAAAAAAAAAAACATTAAACACAGCGCGTACATGTGTGGTCACATATTATGTCAGGACCTCTTTTGCGCATGCGGGTCACTTCAGGTTCGCATTCAGTTCACGCTGAAAATTGACAGAAGTCGCATTTAATGTGAAATATGAACGAGCACACAAAAAATCTGATTTTGAAAATTAGATACTCACTTTAGCAATCAAATGGGAAATTCCAGAAAGTGTGGGGTCCCTTCCTAAAAACATTCCAGACCCTGTAAATGCTTGACTTTTAAGTGCAGTTTAACAATGCTGCTTACTCCGTACTTACTCCTAGCGCAGGTTTCTGTCTTGATCGTGATCCCTTATTATTTGTAGTGCACTGGCAATGACTGAGGAGGGATTATTTTATGTACAGTGTGTTGTTTGCTCTATTTTGCTTTGCTTTTTTTTTTTTTTTCTATGGTGCTAGCTGCGTTAAATTTACACCCATGCTTACTTAAGATTTCTTTAATGACCATTCAGCACTGCACTTGTATTATATTGAGAAAACGTCAATAAAAAGATCTTGATCCAAAAAAAAAAAAAAAAAAATCTAATTTCACCAAGAAATCTGAATAGTGCATTAAGACCTGCTGTCTGAAAGTAGCCTAAGAAAACGACCAGTATTTAAAGTTAATGAAAAGTTATATCGAGTATATATAGAGACCTGATATTAGCGAGAAAATGAATTGACAAATGAATCAATTATTTGACAAATTTAGGGGGGGGGGGTTGTTTTTTTGTTTTGTTTTTGTATTTATTCATTTTTGTATTTAATTTTTTTTATTTAACTAGAAAAAATAATTCTTTTTTTTCATTTTTTGTTTATTTATTTAATGATTAATTATTTAGAGATTTTGGGTCAAAGGTGCAGTTTGTGATGCTTAGCGGCATCTAGTGGTGATGTTGTAAGTTATCTGACTGGAATGGCCCTCATCTCACCCTCCCCTATGGTGTCCAAAAAAAAAAAAAAAAGTCTTCTATTCAGAGCAGGATGTACTTTAGGCCAAGCTGTTGATGTGATGTGATCCCTCAGAGAAGGACCTGGTGATGGGGATGATCAAACAGGCTCTGGACGGTGTTGACGTCCACCAGCAGAACGTGTTCTCACCTCCAGTATTGGAACAGTCATGGAGGAAACCATGGAGAACCAGGTCAGGATGATTCTCTCCCTTCTACAGTTTTCATCTTCAAAAAGTACCTCAAGTACAACATGTTTACCAGCATTTTGTCTGTTTGTTTGTTTTTTCTTTTGCTCTTACAGAACGTGCCAGTCCTCAACCTCAACCTCCAGTGAAGACAAACCAGGTAACTACAAATTTTACATAAGACTGTTTGTAAAACCCGCCTGTTCTTTTTCTTTCTTCTGAATTACAGAAAGGCAAGGCAGGTTTATTTGTATAGCACATTTCAGCAACAAGACAATTCAAGGTGCTTCACACAGGACATTGAAATTCAACGACAGGGAAGAAGAAACACATTTAAAACGTTATAAAAGAAACATGTAAAAGGGGATTAAAAACAGCAAGTAACAAAACAACACATAAAATCCAAAAACTTAAAAACACACACATTAAAGTAAGAGTTGCAGTGCAGAGTTTCGAAGGAGAATATAAAATTTTTAGTCAGCGGCAGCAGTGAACAGGTGAGTCTGGAACCTGGACTTAAAAGAACTCAGACTCTCAGCAGACCTGATATTTTCTGGTAGTTTGTTCCAGGTATACAGAGCATAGAAACTGAACGCTGATTCTCCGTGTTTAGTTCTGACTTTTGGAACACAGAGCAGACCTGCACCAGACCACCTGAGTGGTCTGGATGGTTCATATTGGACTAGAAGGTCTCTGATGGATTTTGGGCCTAAACCATTCAGTGCTTTATATGCTAGTAAGAGAATTTTAAAGTCTGTTCTCTGAGAGACAGGGAGCCGGTGTAGACACCTCAGAACTGGACTGATGTGGTCCAGTGTAGAGACCTCAGAACTGGACTGATGTGGTCCAGTGTAGAGACCTCAGAACTGGACTGATGTGGTCCACTCTCTTGGTCTTAGTGAGGACTGGAGCAGCAGCGTTCTAGATCAGTTGCAGTTGTCCGATAGACTTTTTAGGCAGACCAGAGAAGATACTGTTACAGTAGTCAACTCCACTAAAGATAAATGCATGGATAAGCTTTTCAAGGTCCTGCTGCGACATCAGTCCTTTAATCCTAGAAATATTCTTGAGGTGACAGTAAGATGACTTTGTAATTGTTTGTGTAACAAGTCTTAACACTGAAGCTAATTCCACAGAAGAATGGATTGCATACAGGACACAGCTTCATACAGGCTCATTGTCCTCTTCTTCTAAACCTTAATTCGATGTTGTTTGAACTATTGAAATGCATTAGTCGAGCCCATGACAACCTGAAGGATGGAACATGGGTGAATTGTAAATAAAAATGTCATAATGGTATCCAAATCCTTTAAATGTATGGTTTTAAACTTCCACTTTTTGTACAGTGAACAATCTGAAGGTTCCAAATGACGGTGTTTTTCAACCTAGGGGTCAGGACCTCACGTGGGATCACCTGGAATTCAAATGGGGTCACCTGAAATTTCTTGTAACTGGTAAAAATAAATAAATAAATAAATAAATAAATAAATAAATAAATAAATTACTACTAAAAAAAATATGAGTTGAGAAAGACAATCACGATCCATAAAAGACAAGCTGAGTCTGAAACTGAAGCGCTGTGGTTCTGTTTATCTGTCAAATGTTCATTGTGGTCAGTTTCAGATGCTGCAGCTCTTTCATAATTCATAGTTTGAGTTCTTGTTTGTTCAGTATTAATTGTCAGCCTTGTAAATCCAAGCTGGACTGACTGTACATATCCTGACCAAGGAAAATAAAACTCTCCCTTTTTGCAGTAATCTACACCTGGCTTTTCTGCCTCCGTCCATAATAATATACATTATATAGACTAAATGTTAAAATTAACGTTTATTTGCAACATAGTAGAGCAAACTATTACATCAGGGGTGTCAAACTCATTTTAGTTCAGGGGCCACATTCAGCTAAATTTGACCTGAAGTGGGCCGAACCAGTAAAATGATAACATAATATATAAATAATGTCAACTCCAAACTATTCTCTACGTTTTAGAGCAAAAAAAAACAAACAAAAAAAACATTTACATTATGAACAGGTTTACATCTACAAACTCTTCTTTCAAACAATGTGAATAACATGAACAAACTGAAAAAATAAGTGTAATTTGAACAATATTCTGCTTCAGTTCATCATTTATACATGTATATTATAACTTACAGATCCCAGTAGATCGACAAACACACAAAACATTTAGTAACAGGCAGAATATTGTTAAAATTGCACTTTCTTCTCTTAAGACATTTCAGGTTGTTCATATTTGTTCGGGTTATTCACGTTTTTTGCAAAATTATACTTTGTTTTAGTGTAAATACATGAAAATATTTACATTTACAAAGAGAAAACATTTGGAGTTGTCATTACCTCCGCCAAGGAGGTTATGTTTTTGCCAGGGTTTGTTTGTTTGTCTGTTTGTCTGTCCGTTAGTGTGCAACATAACTCAAAAAGTTAAGGACAGATTTTGATGAAATTTTCAGGGTTTGTTGGAAATGGCATAAGGAAGAAATGATTAACTTTTGGGGGTGATCTGGAAGAAATCCTGGATTCTGGATCACTTTGAAATTTTCGTTAACATTGTGGTAAATGGGGCCAAAATTTTCGTTTCCCAATATCTCGCTTAGTTATTGACCGAAACTCATGAAATTTAACTCAGGAATTGACAATGGGGTCCTCTATCACATTTCAAAGGCTGATCCGGATCTGATCCAGAAGGCGGATTTTATCTCAATTTATATAAAAATGGGGGTGCCCTTACTTTTTGGCCTACTGTGCCTTTAATATTAAAGGTAGAAATTTCTGACAAGCGCCATCGTGTAGCTCAGTCAGTTCCGCATCGGGTGTATGCCACCGGATTTCATGTAGCTTTAATACTTAAGGAGCTAGATCCAGAAGAAAACCGCCAATACGAGAAATGTGATTTTCGTGAATAACTACTGAACTAATAAGGATATAATTATGAATCCAGTTGCTAATGGTATGTTTTCATGGTCAAGGAATCTTAAAATATAGGTAAAATAAATATGGGACTAATCTTTATGGTGGAAATCACAATATGGGGGAATTGTGCAAATCTCATGCAATTTGACTCAGGGATTTACAATGGGGTGTTCTATCAAATGGCAAAGACTGATCCGGATCTTTCAAAAAGTTATGGACAGATTTGGATGAAAATTTCAGGAAATATTGATACTGGCACAAGGAACAAATGATTAAATTTTGGTGGTGATCGGGGGGGGGGCACTGATCTGCCTTGGCGGAGGTCTGCGCTCTCAGAGTGCTTTTCTAGTTATTTATAAGTTATTATGATAGTATTTTACTGGTCCTGCCTACTTGAGATTTAACTGGTCTGAATGTGGAACCTGAACTAAAAGGATTGTTAATATCTTAGTGTAATTTTTGTATTTCACAAATTCATCCCAAGGGCCGGACTGGACCCTTTGGCGGGCCGGATTTGGCCCCCGGGCCACATGTTTGACACCTGTGTATTACATAATCAAAAACAAATTAATTTTAGCAAAAAAAAAAAAAAAAAAAAAAAAAAGAAGAAGTTTCTGTTTTGAATGTCTGGGGTCGCCAGAAATTTGTGATGTTAAAATGGAGGTTTTTTTTTTTTTAATTGTATCAATTACTAGAAACCCCAGGTGACCCCAAGGTTGAAGAACCCTGCCTTAGACCAAGTCGCTGGACCTCAGGTTTGTTCTCGTTAGCCCACTCTGAGGTTCAGTCTTACACTCGATTACTGCTGTGGATGAAATCACTCCTTTCTGGTATTCGGTCACCGTTCTGTGTTCATTTAACGTCTTTTCACACCTGAAGTTGATGCTGCTGTGCTTGGAATGCACACTAGTACAGCTGTTTGTCTGGAGTAAATCAATACTCTGTTATGTAATGGCTCCATGGAGAGAAGACGAAGAGAGAGGAGAAATGATTGGTGTCGTTTCCACAGGCTGCTTTATAGTGATTTAAAGATAGAGAGAACATTGTGTATCCATGAGTCTGCTGAGTTGGACCAACAGGTGGAAAGTAGAGACGTCGAAAACACTATCCCACTTTTATTTATTTATTTATTTTTTTGACACTTGGTTTATATGAGTCATTTATCATTTTGTCATACAGAGCCGTGAATGCAGCGCCTCATATTCAGGGTTGACCCAGCGTTTGGTTCAGACAGAATAACTCTGGATTTCAAAAGGTGGTGTTATAGTTAGGTTACGTTACTGTTATGAAGGCATCCACAGATAGCAGCTTTAGTTGGAACAAAACAAGTCTGCAAGGAAAAGTTACACACACTATGTGGACAAAAGTATTGGGACACGTTGGATTCAGGTGTTTCTTTTCTAACAGGGGTCTGTGTTGAGCCGCATTATGTAATAAATTCCCATTATGTAAATGCCTACTTGTATAGAATTTTAATAACTGCTGGCAAAAAGGCTGTGACCAGGCACTGGCTCCAACCTGAACCACCTAGTCTGGAAAAATGGGTCGATATTGTGAATGAAATTTACCGGATGGAAAGACTAACCTTCTCCCTTCGATTACAAATGAACAAATTTTCAGATCTATGGTCAAAGTGGATATTTTTTGTTTACACTTACCAAACACAATCTGTTGGAACCCTAAATGTACAAGAAATGACAATATAATGACAAAGTATCTGGAATTGTTTTGTTTTTTGTGTAATTCATTAATTCTACTTTTCTTATTTTATTTATTTACTTATTTATTTTTCTTTAGAGAGAGGAGGTCAAAGTCTCTTGGTCTTTTGTATATGTTTTTTTTTTATATAACAATGCATCCATTGTTCATTGTTCAATTGTTTAACCAAAAAAAAAAAGAGAAAATCTGAAATGTTGAGAATGGAAAGTTTGGTCATCGGTCACATACTTGTTATGTGACCACAATGTAATTTAAATGTATATCGAACTTTTCTCAAAGTTTCTAAATAAAAATTTGAACAAAAAAAAAAAAATTCCCATTATGTAATAAAAGTTCAACATGTAATAAGAATGTCACGTCATCTTGTAATAAAGCCGCATTATGTAATAAACTGACACATTTCGTAATAAACTACCTCAATGCATTATGTAGTACATTTTTTCGCATTATGTAGTAAGTTATGACATTTTGAGAAATGTATGACAAAATGCACTTGACACATTTTTATTTCCAGGAAAATGTAATGTGCTAAATTAATCTTTAAACTGTGTGGTTAAAGTTATGATTCCATTACCTGCAGCTCCTGTGACTAATTTCTTCTAAATTGCTCTGAAATTATACTAATTTGGATTGTTATTACATAATGAACCATGTTATTACATTTTTTAAAAATAAAAATGTGTCAAGTGCATTTTATAATAAATTTCTCAAATTGTAATAACTGACTACATAATGTGAAAAAATTTACTGTATAATGTGTTGGCGTAGTTTATTACAAAATGCGTCAGTTTATTACATAATGCGGCTTTATTACAAGATGACGTGACATTCTTATTACATTTTGAACTTTTATTACATAATGGGAATTTATTACATAATGTGGCTCAACACTCTGGGATACAACACAATAATGAGAAATGTTATAATATAGTTTTATATTGTCATAAATATCATTTCATTGGTTAGTTTGATTTAAATTGTTGTCTTTGCTTCTAAAATGCATCAGAGATGATTTTTACTTAATTTCTCTCAACATTGATTTTGGTTTTTCTTTATCCATGACTGTGATTATTTCCACCAGGAGGTATTGTGATCACTTTGCTTTGTGTGTTTGCGTGTTTGTTTGTTTGTTAGCAGGATAACTCAGAAAGTTATGGACGGACTTTCATGACATTTTCAGGAAATGTTGATACTGTGGCACAAGGAAGAAATGATTAAATTTTGATGGTAATGGGGGGGGGGGGGCGGGGGGCAGATCTGTCTTGGCGGAGGTCTATACTCTCCGAGTGCTTTTCTTGTTTTAAATGTTCTTCCTCTAAATTTCTAAAATATTTTTCTTGCTCTGACTGTAAATAATTATTTTCTACCATACTATGGATCTGATTACATTTTAGGAACAGTAGGTCAAAGTTCAAATTTTTTATTAATTTTTAACACCTACCCCCGCACCCCTCCCCATTTACATTTAATGAGCAAAATTTCACATGTCTATAGCAGCAAAACTATTGGTTGAATTCATACCAAATTGGGTTTATAGATTGCCAGTGACTCAGAATAGATGTGGTTACATTTTGGGAAAAGTAGGTTAAAGTTCAGATTTTACCTAAAATTTTTCAGTCTTTTTTTTCTCCTATTTACTGATAATGGGTGAAATTTGAAATGTCTATATTCTATGTTTTTAGTGAAAAGTACTTATTTACTTAAAAGTAATTTAGAACAAAGTGCATGTACATATAGATGCAGTGTGGAAGTAAAACTCTTTGGCGCAAATGTGCAGTTTTGTGCAGAAGTATTAAGTCTATTGTTTTGTTTTTGTTATTTTTTTTATTTTTAATTAAGGATTGTAATGAGCATATACATCTCACTCTCCTTCCTTCAGATACGACAAGAAAATACAGACAAAAAAACAAAACAAAATCCACACACGCAATCTCTACTAAATGAAGTAGAAATCTGGAAGTGTCGTGCAGAGAGTAAATGAGGCCTGAAATACTACCCTTCATATAAATTGAACACAAACAATTCTTATTTGCAGTTATTTTCCAAAATAGGCAGAACATTGTTTCCTTTGTTGGAGTCTGATGTAAGTTTCCTCCTACAGAGAGGATCGGAGACGCAGAGGTTCTTCAAGTCTACGACGACGATGAAGCTCAGCACACAGAGAACGTGCAGACGCCATGAATGTCATAAAACGGATAAACAACATGGAAATTAGTAGGATTTATATAGAACTGTTGTGAGGATTTGCTTCACATATACGTAACAGACTTCAAACACGTGTTAATGAGACTATTTGACCTGATGTGTTTTCATTTGCACTTCATTTATGTCTTATTATGTTACACAACGCTGATGTGTACCGCTTTATGTTTTCAGAAGTCTTTATGTTTTCCTGTAGAAGCTGCATAATTATATTCCTTATTATCTGTTTCTGTGACAATAAAGCTGACCTGAGCTTACATCAGATTATTCGCTTATTTAACATCACAATGAAACACACAATAAAAGTACGGTGGCCCAGAGGTGCAACAGCCCAAAAAATTATCCGCTATAAGAAAAAAAGACAACAGCCCAAAAAATTATCCGCTATAAGAAAAAAAGACAACAGCCCAAAAAATTATCCACTATAAGAAAAAAAGAGAACAGCCCAAAAAATTATCCACTAGCCCAAAAAATTATCCACTATAAGAAAAAAGACAACAGCCCAAAAAATTATCCACAATAAGGGAAAAAAAAATAGAACAGCCAAAAAATTATCCACTATAAGAAAAAAAAAAGAACAGTCCAAAAAATTATCTACTATAAGAAAAAAAAGAACAGTCCAAAAAATTATCTACTATAAGAAAAAAAAGAGAACAGCCCAAAAAATTATCCACTATAAGGAAAAAAACAGAGAACAGCCCAAAAAAATGATCCACTAGCCAAAAAATTATGCACTATAAGAAAAAAAGACAACAGCCCAAAAAATGATCCACTAGCCCAAAAAATGATCCACCATAATAAAAAAAAAGACAACAGCCCAAAAAATGATCCACTATAAGAAAAAAAGAGAACAGCCCAAAAAATTATTCACTATAAGGAAAAAAAAGACAACAGCCAAAAAATTATCCACTATAAGAAAAAAAAGAACAGTCCAAAAAATTATCCATGATAAGAAAAAAAAGAGAACAGTCCAAAAAATTATCCACCATACGAAAAGACAGAGAACAGCCCAAAAAATTATTCACTATAAGAAAAAAAAGAGAACTGCCCAAAAAATTATCCACTATAAGAAAAAAAGAGAACTGCCCAAAAAATTATCCACTATAAGAAAAAAAGAGAACAGCCCAAAAAAATTATCCACTATAAGAAAAAAAAAAAGAGAACAGCCCAAAAAAATTATCCACTAGCCAAAAAATTATTCACTATAAGAAAAAAAGACACAGCCCAAAAAATATCCACTATAAGAAAAAAAGACAACAGCCCAAAAAATTATCCACCATAAAAAAAAAAGAACAGCCCAAAAAATTATCCACTATAAGAAAAAAGAGAACAGCCCAAAAATTATCCACTGTAAGAAAAAAAGAGAACAGCCCAAAAAATTAGCCACTAGCCCAAAAAATTATCCACTATAAGAAAAAAGACAACAGCCCAAAAAATTATTCACTATAAGAAAAAAAAAAAAAAGAATAGCCCAAAAAATTATCCACTATAAGAAAAAAAGACAACAGCCCAAAAAATTATCCACTATAAGAAAAAAAGACAACAGTTTTTTTTTATTCATTTGAGAACTGCTGCAAAAACACTACTGGGTCTTTATGGTTTAAAGTTATTTTACAGCTAGAACTGCAAAAAAAGATGACCAAATTTAGCATATTGATAACCTCTAGTTTTTTCATTCACTTGAAATTTTGTTGTGATATATTATTATAATTTTCATGTTTATGCGTTTTAAGTTTAAGGCAAAGTTTGTTATTGTGTGTGATCTGAAAGACACATTAAATAATTTTCTCTGTTCTGATATAATAACCTTTGAATTCACTCTGAGTTTTAATGAACATCTACACGATCAGTCATTTAAATACAGGAAAATACTACATTTTAATTGAAAAATGCTAAATCCAGAAGACAATATTATAATAAATGCTGATAAATCATGTAGCTAAGGTTAGTCCTCCGGTATCTGGGTGCACTTTTTAGGCACACTTTGCACTTTGTGTTAAAAAACTTATATATTTACTACACTTACATATTATTTTTCACAATTTAAATAAGGTTAGAATTCAAAAGTTGTTCATTTTTGCATGATCTTTAAAATTCTGGCCACCAACTAAAATGTGTACATTGTAAACAAAAGAAAATTACAAGACTAGTACCTGTCTCCCAAGTGTGCCTAAAACGCACTATTTCTTCCATTATAACTACTGTTTTTGATCCGAAAGCCATTAAGGCATAAATCCTGCTTTTACTGATATCTGGGCTTCATTTGAGAGGTGAGGGTCTAAATTAATTTATTAACTTTGTTAATGTTGGAGTTAATCATTGACATATGCCAGGCTGCAAAAATCAAATAATATGTGATCCAATTTTTATGTAGTATATTGAAAAAAACCCACATATTTTGTGTTTTTTGCATCAAAAAATGTAGTGACATCATGATGAAAAGAGATGGTTTAAAAGGTGAAAAAAAAAATCTAAAATGACTGGTTATTTGATATGTATGATTAGGGCTGACCTTGATTTACATTTAAAATCAAATTAGAGCAGAAAAATAAATCAATATATAATATTTAATAGCTTGATTTGTAGGTGTGCCATTTGGGCACACTTGGTGACAGATGCTAGTATTTTTGAACACTTGACCTAACGAAAAATAATAATGCAAATTAACCAATGTTGGAGTTAATCATTGACATATGCCAGGATGAAAAAATCAAATTGTATGTGATCCAATTTTTATGTTGTATATTGGAAAAAAACACATATTTTGTGTTTTTTGCATCAAAAAAATGTAGTGACATCATGATGAAAAGAGATGGTTTAAAAGGTTTAAAAAAAATCTAAAATGACTGGTTATTTGATATGTATGATTAGGGCTGACCTTGATTTACAAAAATAAAATCAAATTACAGCAGAAAAATAAATCAATATATAATATTCAATAGTTTGATTTATAGGTGTGCCATTTGGGCACACTTGGTGACAGATGCTAATATTTTTGAACATTTGACCTAGCGCCAAAAAAAATAATGTAAATTAACCAATGTTGGAGTTAATCATTGACATATGCCAGGATGAAAAAATCAAATTGTATGTGATCCAATTTTTATGTTGTATATTGGAAAAAAACACATATTTTGTGTTTTTTGCATCAAAAAAAATGTAGTGACATCATGATGAAAAGAGATGGTTTAAAAGGTTTTAAAAAAATCTAAAATGACTGGTTATTTGATATGTATGATTAGGGCTGACCTTGATTTACAAAAATAAAATCAAATTACAGCAGAAAAATAAATCAATATATAATATTCAATAGTTTGATTTATAGGTGTGCCATTTGGGCACACTTGGTGACAGATGCTAATATTTTTGAACATTTGACCTAGCGCCAAAAAAAATAATGTAAATTAACCAATGTTGGAGTTAATCATTGACATATGCCAGGATGAAAAAATCAAATATATGATCCACTTTTTATGTAGTATATTGAAAAAATTTTTTTGTGTTTTTTGCATCTAAAAAAACGGTTTGTTTACATTACAGACACAGCATTTAAACAGTTAAAAAATGTGACAGTTATTGAGTATTTGGTATTTTTTATTTATGGCTCAAGTTGATGAAATAGAAAAAGTGTAAAAGAATTAAAAACAAACTGTATGACAAATTTTTTGACATTATTCCACAAGTGTGCCAAAAAGGCACACTTGGTGCTTAGTAAGGGCCTTGGTGGACAGGATACTGGAGGGTTAAATATAAAGGACAATTCATTTTTGAAGTTGCCACAAAAATAATTCTAGGTCTTAAAAGGTGAAGTCATATGTCAACATTCTCAAAACACGCAGATCAGAATGCGTATTTTTTCCATAAAAGCCTTTGTACATGAAAGTTCAACCAGTTTAAAAGCACGTCTATGACTTCCCCTCTGAAATATTTGAAACAAAGCTGTTAAAAACCTTGCAGGTAAAGATTAAAACAGCATGAACTGATCAGAATTTATGTAATTTAGTCGACCTTTTACCACAAAACGCAGCTTTTCTTCAGCTGAAATCCTTTATAGTTGGTGTTTTTATGTAAAGGTGAGGTCCTGCCCCTTCTAGTTTTGTCCCTCAAGACTTTATTTGATTAAAAAATTGTATTAGAGTCAACAGTGTCATGGAAAATATCTGCCTGTGAGTGCTCTGACTTGTTTGCATGAGGGCATAAAAGCACTGACTGGGTGGAAACACAATTTATTATAATTACAATAGGACCATACACACTTCAATACAGAGATGTTGGAGTGAGGTGCCTACGTAATGATTTATTTCCCAGAAGAGCCAGAGAACAAGGTGTTTAAAGGAGATCTATGCGCATATTTCAGTATTTCTTTATCATATGTATACCTCTTGCTGTGTAAAATAACCTCCAATGGACAAAAGCCATTAATTTGTTTTGTTCACATGTCAGCTATTTACATTATAGTCCTTACACATTTCCTCTAGTGACGCATTTGGAATGTAACAGTATAATTAGCTTGTTTTCATCAGGGTTTGTTTCTATGTTGATACTGGCACAAGGAAGAAATGATTAAATTTTGGTGGAGATCTGGGGGGGTGGACTGATCTGCCTTGGCGGAGGTCTGCGCTGTCTTTTCTAGAAAAGCACTCGGAGAGCGCAGACCTCCACCAGGGCCGATCAGTGGGGGCCCCCCCACCCCACACCCCCGATCACCCCCAAAATTTAATCATTTCTTCCTTGTGCCAGTATCAACATTTCCTGAAAATTTCATGAAAATCCGTCCATAACTTTTTGAGTTATCTTGCTAACAAATGAACAAACAAACAAACAAACATGAGGGGGGGGGCAGATCTGTCTGGGCGGAGGTCTGTGCTCTCCAAGTGCTTTTCTTGTTTACTTATATACTTTTTAAGAAGGAATAAAGTTTTAAAGGATATTGAATATTATGTTCTAGTGTATTGTCAAAATATTGGAAATATTGGAAAAATATTGTAAAGTAACCTAGACATACCAGTAGTAAATTTGAGGTGGGTGGGGGGGGGGTGCAGACTGGTGGAGGTCTGTGCTCTCCGAGTGCTTTTGTTGTTTGTTTGTGTGTTTGTTTGTTAGCAAGATAACTCAAAAAGTTATGGACAGATTTTCAGGAAATTTTCAGGAAATGTTGATACTGGCACAAGGAACAAATGATAAAATTTTGGTGGTGATTGGGGGAGATCTGCTTCGGTGGAGGTCTGTGCTCTCCAAGTGCTTTTCTAGTTTACTTATGTACTTATTAAGAAGGAATAAAGTTTTAAAGGATGTTGAACATTATGTTCTAGTGTATTGTCAAAATGATAAAATATTGGAAATATTGGAAAAATATTGTGAAGTAGCCTACTAATCTAGACATACCAGTAGCAAAGTTGAGGGGGGGGGGGCGCAGACTGATCTGCGTTGGTGGAGGTCTGTGCTCTCTGAGTGCTTCTCTAGTTTGTTTGTTTGTTTGTTTGTTAGCAAGATAACTCAAAAAGTTAAGGACGGATTTTCAGGAAATTTTCAGGAAATGTTGATACTGGCACAAGGAACAAATGATTAAATTTTGGTGGTGATCGGGGGGGGGGGCTGATCTGCCTTGGTGGAGGTCTGCGCTCTCTGAGTGCTTTTCTAGTTATATCTGTTTCACCTCTATTAGTAGTAGTAGTTTATTCGGTTGTTAATTACTTTGAACAACAAACAAAAACATCATATCCGTTGTTCCATACACAATGCAACTGAAAGGGTTTAGGCTGAAGTTCAGACTTATTTTGCCTAATCCTATTTACAATTAACACAATGTTTCCACAAGAAAACAAACAAATAAAAAATGTTCAATGTACAGGGTGGGGAAGCAAAATTTACAATGAACATTTAGTTGTTTTTTCTCAGCAGACACTACGTCAATTGTTTTGAAACCAAACATATATTAATGTCATAATCATACCTAACACTATTATCCATACCTTTTCAGAAACTTTTGCCCATATGAGTAATCAGGAAAGCAAACGTCAAAGAGTGTGTGATTTGCTGAATGCACTCGTCACACCAAAGGAGATTTCAAAAATAGTTGGAGTGTCCATAAAGACTGTTTATAATGGAAAGAAGAGAATGACTATGAGCAAAACTATTACGAGAAAGTCTGGAAGTGGAGGAAGCAACAAAAAATGTACCAAAGCTTTTATTAAAGCTCTCAAATCCAAAATCCTAAAGGATCCAACCGAATCCATGAGAAAAAAGGCAATTGAACTTGAGGTAGACAACAAGACCGTTAGAAATGCAGTAAAACATGATTTGAAGATTTAAATTCTCATGACTTTCAATAAACTAATTGGTCATACACTGTCTTTCAATCCCTGCCTCAAAACATTGTAAATTTTGCTTCCCCACCCTGTAATCATTGCTAAATATACAACAGAAGAGAACACATACAGTATTTAATTTAATTCAGGTAAATCACGTCCTTATCTCAACTACCAATATTGATCCTAGTCTTTTAAACAAGTATTTTCTTTAGTCAATCCTGAGCTCTATATTTTTGAATAAGAGTTCATTTGTACATCTTTTTAAAGGTTTAAATTTCACTGGTAATCGGGGGGGTTGATCTGCCGGCTACCATAGATAGTCTCGTGACAGCTTCCGGCGGCATTTGTTGTCAACGGTTGTCAAGCTAACCAACCGCATTTTATGCAATATATCACAATGAAGCCAAAAATATGACTCCGGCAATTATGCTACGAGGCTAATGATATGTGTAAAAGGTCATTAAAAAGAATGATCCGTCTCTCCCTATTGAACAGCAGTAATACAATTTTCCGACGTTAGCGCCCTTGGGAAACAGTAGGAATTCAGCTAGTTGTAAGTCCAACAGCTCTCAGAAAAGGCAGGAACATTATCAAAGTTAACACATTATAAACAACAACAAAAACACATGTAAACCAGATGGAGAGAATGGAAGTACAGAGTCGTTGCTATGGAAACCAGAGTGATGCACATCAGAGATTTGCAGGTTTTCAGCTCACCTCCAACCTCTGGTATGTGTTTTATATTCTGTATGACACCCGACATGTTTTGATAGTATTAACGTCACTCTTTATTTATACTGACATTGTAATTTGCAGGTTGTCACTCAAATTCTCCAGATACAGAGAAATATTCTCTGAATCTGCTGGGATGAGATTTCAGAGCGTGACAAGGACTCGCCCTTAATGCAAATCAGATGGAAATTTGTACAAATTACTAAAATAAAGCTGATTGAATTATGATGACAGAAAAATATCACGTCCTCAAACTCCCTGAAGACGAGATGATCAGTGTCTGAGTTTGAAAATTAACTTTACGACACAGTTTAGTGCTAGCAACTGGGGAAATAATGTGTCATACAAGTTAGTAGGCAGTTTTATCTTTGCAGCTTTTTGTCATACCGTAGAATTCTGTTTGATATTAGTGAGCTGTATTAATCTTATGGTGGTGAGTTGATTTTATTAACCTTTATTTATTTATTAGCAATGTAACAGTACATTCATAGAAGTGGAATTACAGTACATACATTATACATTCCCATTTATACAGGGTGGGGAAGCAAAATTTACAATGAACATTTAGTTGTTGTTTCTCAGCAGGCACTACGTCAATTGTTTTGAAACCAAACATACAGTATATTGATGTCATAATCATACCTAACACTATTATCCATACCTTTTCAGAAACTTTTGCCCATATGAGTAATCAGGAAAGCAAACGTCAAAGAGTGTGTGATTTGCTGAATGCACTCGTCACACCAAAGGAGATTTCAAAAATAGTTGGAGTGTCCATAAAGACTGTTTATAATGGAAAGAAGAGAATGACTATGAGCAAAACTATTACGAGAAAGTCTGGAAGTGGAGGAAGCAACAAAAAACGTACCAAAGCTTTTATTAAAGCTCTCAAATCCAAAATCCTAAAGGATCCAAACAAATCCATGAGAAAAATGGCAATTGAACTTGAGGTAGACAACAAGACCGTTAGAAATGCAGTAAAACATGATTTGAAGTTAAAATTTTACACAAGAACACCAAAACACTTGTTGACAACAGCAACAAATCCAACTTTAGCAATTTTTGGGAATCATGTTTATGGCCGCCTTCTAGCCCAGATCTAAACCCTCTGGATTCTGCTATTTGGGGCGTTTTAGAACATGCTACCAATAGAACATCACACAGCAATGTCGACTTTCTTAAAGATACTATTAAAGAAGAATGGGAGAAGTTGTCACTCGAACATCTGAGGAACACTTGCGCAAGTTTCAGGAAGCGTGTGAAGGCAGTTATTGAGAAAGAAGGAGGACACATAGAATAAAAACATTTTCTATTATGTACATTTTCTTGTGGCAAATAAATTCTCATGACTTTCAATAAACTAATTGGTCATACACTGTCTTTCAATCCCTGCCTCAAAATATTGTAAATTTTGCTTCCCCACCCTGTATATTATTTATTTATATATTTGTTTGTTTCGAGCATGCGAAGAAACAAAATAACCTGGCTGTCGCCTCTTTGACGAAACTGCAGCAATGCGTACAAGAGAAAAACCGAAACTAAAGTATCGATCTCACCACGCTAGTATCGATCTGATACCGATACCGACTTGATACTATTGACATTTGGATCGATCCACCCACCACTGACAGAAAGAAGCATCGGTGCTGTTAAACAATGTAGAAATTGCATCCCATATCAAATAAGGAAAACACTAGTGGAATCATTAGTTCTGTCGCATCATATTATTGTTCAACTGTTCGGTCAAATACATCAGAAATAAATCAAAGTAAACTTCAAATTGCGTAAAACAAAGTAGCTCGAATTAGTCCTAAACTGTCCATTCAGAAAAAGCACCAGAGACGCTCACAGCCGTCTGGGCTGGTTACACTGGTCTACAAGGAAAATGCTTCCAGAATAAAAGTAATGAAATTTTACCACATGAGAGTCACTGATAAAGAAAAATCAAGTCAAAAATGCTGGTTGGCTGAACTTTCCAAGATGCAGCCTTGGGTCAAAATAGGGCTGTGCAATTAATCGAAATTCAATTACGATTTTGATTATTACATGCAACGATTACAAAAATTATGTAATTGAGAAAAAACGATTATTCATTTTGAGTTGTTTTAATTCACGCGCACGCAAGCTACCATGAGCTGCTCGGCCCCGCCCCCCTCTAAGCTACTGCTGCCAGCTAGCCGGCAGGTCCACCCCAAGAGGAAAGTTGTACCTAGCGGTCTGGAAAAACGGCAGGAGAATCACAGCAGAAGTGCTTGGTAAACAAAAAGGCAAGTCCAATTCAGTTGTATGGAATCACTTTGGGTTTGATGAAGAAGACGAAGAGCAAAAACACATCACGTGCAAAAAGTGTTTCGTAGTTGTGTCCGCACCGACCGGTAACACAACAAACCTTTTTAACCATCTGAAGTTTAACCACCGCCACCTTTATCGTAATCTTATGAAAAACTAAAACGCATAAAAACAACTTCGTCCGCAATGCAATCTTCAGTCTCCGAATCTCTTTACTCTGCAACTCCCGTATTAACCTAACCTAACCCGTATAACCCTAACGTACGTATTCTAGATGGCTGATGTATACAGAAGGCCTGAACTGAAACCTCACGGCACGCCACTGAATTTACTATGTTTCATACTACATTGAACATACTTGAATTTATAATTTGCACTTTACGTGAGTTTTTTTTTTTTTATTGCTCCAGATCTATGGCAAGTCTAGAGCAGTTTAATTCCAGTGCACTATTTGTTTACAAAAGGAAACATACTTGAATTTACAGTACACTTATTTGCATTCAAAGATTTTTTTGTTTCGTACAAAAGTGAACATACTTTGTTTTAGTGGTTAAAAGCTTTATTTATGTTTAAAGAGTATATTTTACATTGCTTTGCAAGAAAAAATAAACAACTTTAAGGTTAACAAATAATCGTTTTTAATAATCGTGATTTCAATTATTGCTAAAATAATCGTGATTTTTTTTTTTTTTCTATAATCGAGCAGCCCTAGGTCAAAATGTGAAATTCTAGAATTAACGAGAGAATGGGTTTGACTCAAAAGGAATATTTGTCTCAGAGCTACAAGATCTACTTCAAAACACTGTCTGCACATTAGAATACATTCACTTTACAGGTTCTATTTAGTGGAAGATTTATAAAACTATTATGTAAATGTACATAAACCAATATATATGTGTAATAACACTTAATCATATACCTTGAAAACATCAGCAAACCGGCACTTTTGTCATTTATTTTCCAATTAATCTTATTAAAATACACAACATTTAGCACATTTAATCTCTGAAGCAAATCATTTCTAAAAAATTGTAGACCAGTGTTACATGTAAAAGGTAGAATTAGATACTCTTTGGTTAAATTTATTAGAAATATCTTAGTTACAAAAACACCGGAACTCCTTTACGGTAAACTGACTTTCTTCTGTGACGTCCATCAATATTCCACACGCCAGTCAGGGGAGAGACATTTCCTGTTGCCTGTCTGTAGGACGAATCAAATACAGGGAAGTGTGCAATATAGGGCAATGGTTGTGTGGAATACACTGCCGCAAGTTTTTATTTCAGAAATTCAAGCAGTTAGTTTTTAGCTTACCGGCCGACAGACTGTAAGCTATTGTTGTTATGTGGCGTCGTTTGTCGTCTGTCATCCGTTACAAAAATTTCAATCATCTTCTCTGAAACTACAATTTGGATTGACTTCAATCTTGGTATACAGCTTCTTTATGATGATGTCAACAAAAGTTAGTGAAATTATTTGGATCTGGATCTGATTCTGGATTTGGTGCGACTCCTCGAAAAATTTCCCCATTATAAGACATAGGAAGTGGATCGATGCAATAACTCAGTAAATATAAATGATATCCAGTGTAAATTTCTACAGTCCAGCCCTGATGGGGAGATGACCAAAACATAATGTCCACATGCTGATCAGGATCTTCTTCTGGATCCGGGAACTTATGGAAAATTTAACATGGGCTCTTATGGGGAAAAAATTTCAGTCGTCTTCTTCTCCGAAACTCCAGTTCTGATTAACTTCAAACTTGGTATACAGCTTCTGTATGATGATGTCAACACAAGGTATTGAAATTATTTCGACCTGGATCTGATTCTGGATTTGGTGCGACTTTCAATAATTTTCCCATTATAACAGATAGGAAGTGGATTGATCCAATAAATCAGTATCAATGATATCAAGTTGGAATTTGAATTTGTTACAGATCTGATTGGAATATGACCAAAACATGAACTATTTCTGTAATAGAATAAATGCACAGAACTGGGGGATAATAAATGGCATCTGGATACATTTCCCAAAGCTTTTAATTTGGCCGGTAAGCTACAGGGCCGTTGGTCCTATTTTTCTAAAAGGTTGAGAATTTTCATATTTACCCAAGAATAACTGTCTGAGCTATTGCACATGCTATAATGACATCATCTAGACCACAAGTGTCAAACATGCGGCCTGGGAGCCAAATCTGGCCCGCCAAAGGGTCCAATTTGGCCCCCGGGATGAATTTGTGAAATGCAAAAATAACACTGATGATATTAACAATCAAGGATGTTCAAATCGTTTTAGGTCAATTTAATCTTAAGTGGGTCAGACCAGTAAAATACTATCATAATAACCTATAAATAATGAAAACTACATTTTTTTCTCTTTGTTGTAGTGAAAAAAAAAGTAAAATTACACAGAAATGTTTACATTTACAGACTAGCCTTTTGCCAAAAAAAAATGTGAACAACCTGAAATTTTTTCAGAGAAGTATGTGGAATTTTAACAATATTCTGCCTCTTACTTTTTTGTGTATTTGCAGATCCACTGTGATCTGTAAGTTGTGATGCACATGTATAAATAATAAACTAAGGCGTAATATTGTTAGAAGTGCGCTTATTTTTCTTAAATATTTTCAGGTTGTTCATATTATGTTCAAGTACAGTTCGTAGATGTAGATATTTTCATTACGGAATTTGACTTTTTTTCAGTCAAAAACAGAGAAAAAACTTTGGAGCTGACATTATTTATAAGTTCTTATCCTATTATTTATATTATTTTACTGGTCCGGCCCACTTTAGATCATATTAGGCTGAATGTGGCCCCTGAATTAAAATGAGTTTGACACCCCTGATCTAGACAGTTTGTTTTTCTTTTGTTTGTTGTGGAGCTGTTTTTTGTTTCAGTTTTTTTGGGTTTATTTATTTATTCTTTTTTTTTTCTGTTGTTGTTGGTATTATTATTGTTACTGTAATTGTTTTGCGTTGTGTGCTTGTCGTTGAATTTTGGTTTTGGTGTTGTTGTGTTGAGTGTATGTGCATCCTGTTTGCTGAGCGAGTTGTGGGAAATTGTGGTGCTTTGTTTTTATGTTAATGACTCCAGGAAGAGTAGCTGCTGTGGTGTGCAGCAGCTAATGGGGATCAAACTAATAAACTAAAATAAACTACTGGGTATGAACTACCATGATATACTTTAATTAAAGTAATAGCCATGCATTACTAACTCATGGCCTCACATTAATATTTTTTCCTCACATATCACCAAAGGGGCTCCGTAATTATCCAATATATTGGCATTTTTAACAGATCTTCAGAACTCTTTACTCTAAACGCTTATAATTTCAGCCCGTTTTTAATATGACTCCGTTTCACCCCTTTTAAGTGAATAAGTGACTCTGATTTCAATGACAATAAAAACATTTTAGTATTAAAGTCTCTTGATTAACACACCACAGCATTTACCTTGACATGATGTGGGAGGTTTTTAAAATGACAAAAACTGTATTAAAAATGACATTTAAAAATCTGCATCACCTCCTTGCCTGATGCCCCTGTTTGTGTTAAATAACCCATTCACTGTATTCAGCTTATGAACATTACTCCTGTGTGTATAATGAAGTCCAGCTGGAGAAAAGCTTTGGCAGTGACACAAACTGACTCTAAAATGTGCAAAAATGTACTTTATTACAACCTCGACTGTGCTGTCATAGTCTAATGTTGTTTCCCATGTAACTGTGGAAGTCACTGTACTTATGCGTCCTCACTGGGTCTTCTTTTTCTTCTTCTTTCCACTTCTATGGTTCTTGGTTCTCTTTTGTCTCCCAGTCTGTGAACTAGTGGTAAAAGACCATTGTCTAGGATGGATGGATGGATGGATGGATAGATAGATAAATGGATGGACAGATGGATGGACACAGATAGATGGATGGACGGACGGACGGACACATAGATAGATGGATAGATGGACGGACAGGCAAATGGAGGGATGGATGGACGGACGGACACATAGATAGATGGATGGATGGATGGATGGATGGACGGATGGACGGACGGACGGATGGACAGACAGATGGACGAAAACATAGATGGATGGACGGACGGACGGACACATGGATGGATTGATGGATGGATGGACAGACGGATGGACATATAGATAGATGGATGGACGGACGGACGGATGGATGGATGGACGGACGGATGGACGGACGGATGGATGGACAGACGGACGAACACATGGATGGATGGATGGATGGATGGATAGATAAATGGATGGACAGATGGATGGACACAGATAGATGGATGGACGGACGGACGGACACATAGATAGATGGATAGATGGACGGACAGGCAAATGGAGGGATGGATGGACGGACGGACACATAGATGGATGGATGGATGGATGGACGGATGGACGGACGGACGGATGGACAGACAGATGGACGAAAACATAGATGGATGGACGGACGGACGGACACATGGATGGATTGATGGATGGATGGACGGACGGATGGACATATAGATAGATGGATGGACGGACGGACGGATGGATGGATGGACGGACGGATGGACGGACGGATGGATGGACAGACGGACGAACACATGGATGGATGGATGGATGGATGGATAGATAGATAAATGGATGGACAGATGGATGGACACAGATAGATGGATGGACGGACGGACGGACACATAGATAGATGGATAGATGGACGGACAGGCAAATGGAGGGATGGATGGATGGACGGACACATAGATAGATGGATGGATGGATGGATGGATGGACGGACGGACGGATGGACAGACAGATGGACGAAAACATAGATGGATGGACGGACGGACGGACACATGGATGGATTGATGGATGGATGGACGGACGGATGGACATATAGATAGATGGATGGACGGACGGATGGATGGATGGACGGACGGACGGACGGACGGATGGACGGACGGATGGATGGACAGACGGACGAACACATGGATGGATGGATGGATGGATGGACGGATGGACACATGGATGGACGGACGGACAGACGGACACATAGATGGATGGATGGATGGATGGATGGACGGATGGACGGACACATAGATAGATTGATGGACAGACGGACGGATGGACGCATAGATAGATGGATGGCTGGACGGACGGACAGACAGACACATAGAGAGATGGATGGATGGATGGACGGATGGATGGACGGACGGATGGACAGACACATAGATAGATTGATGGACGGACGGACGGATGGACGCATAGATAGATGGATGGCTGGACGGACGGACAGACGGACGGACAGACGGACACATAGACGGATGGATGGATGGATGGATGGATGGACGGACGGATGGACGGACACATAGATTGATGGACGGACGGATGGACGCATAGATAGATGGATGGCTGGATGGACGGACGGACACATAGATGGATGGACAGACAGATGGATGAACACATAGATAGATAGATAGATAGATAGATAGATAGATAGATAGATAGATAGATAGATAGATAGATAGATAGATAGATAGATAGATAGATAGATAGATAGATAGATAGATAGATAGATAGATAGATAGACACTTGAACAGGATGATTTTTTTTTTTTTTTTTTTACATGTTACAGATTTTGTGAAATATCAACAGAAAACCAAAACCTAAATTCAGATTTGTCCCAGAAGTCCAGGACTGACATGTTGGACTTGTCCTCCTCTGATCCTCTGTTCGTTCAGACTGACAGCTGTTTCAGTACATGATCAGTGCTTTGTCCTTTTGTTTCCCTCATGGGTCTGGTTGTCATGGGCTTGTTCAGTTAGTGTGTGTCATTCCAAGGTTGAACGCTTCATATTACAGGTTAGAATTTCCCTTTGTGTTCCAGTCCACAGTGCACCTTAAACACCTCTGAAGCCTCTGATTTTAATCACAAACAGAAACACTTGTGGCTGACGCTGAAGGATGGACCACAGTGGAGAGGCTGTCCACTTCAGCCTTCTGCTTTACGCTAATGCTGCACCACAAACAAAATGTTCCAACTACACTTCAGTCACATCTCAGTCACCATTATGCAGTGGCGTCACTAGGCCTATTTTTAAAAAAAAAGTTCACACAAATTTAATGTGGCCAGAATATGAGTTTAAATAAATAACACTGGTCAACAACATATTTATTGTTGAAGTTTTTTGAGCTGATTTAGGATAATTTTGGTGTGCTGAATCCAAAAATCACATTAATTTTGCTCAATCAGGTCAACTTTCTGAACTATGCTACATATTGGCTTTTTAACATTTTTGCTTACATTTATGGGCATTTTCACATCATATATATGATACAAAATTCTTTCATATTTCTTGCAATAAACGAGTTCTGAAGATTTTACTTTTGCCAATTTATGATTAGTGTGTTTTTTTAATATTACAGGTGAATGAAATGGCTTCGACTAGAAGATCTTGCAAAAATAAGCCTGACGTATTCTGCTACATCTGCGGTGAATACACCATTGTACCTAACAGGAATCAAGTCACAAGTTTCATAAAGTGTGCTTACCAATCTTATTTTGGTATTAATTATTACCTCCGCCAAGGAGGTTATGTTTTTGCCAGGGTTTGTTTGTCTGTCTGTTTGTCTGTCCGTTAGTGTGCAACATAACTCAAAAAGTTATGGACAGATTTTGATGAAATTTTCAGGGTTTGTTGGAAATGGGATAAGGAAGAAATGATTAAATTTTGGTGGTGATCGGGGGGTGGGGGGGCCCACGGGGGGGGCCACTGATCAGCCTTGGCGGAGGTCTGCGCTCTCCGAGTGCTTCTAGTTATATTTTGTGAGAAGATCAATTTTTTAAAAATTAAAATAGCAAAAAAACCTGACCTGATTGAGAAAAACATGTAATTTTTGGATTTAGTGGTGCAAAATGGTCCTAATTCAGTTGAAAAAACCTAGACAACTTGCAAAAAACATTTTTTTTGTAACCCAGTGTAATCATGTAACCTGTCATTACCTCCACCAAGGAGGTTATGTTTTTGCCAGGGTTTGTCTGTCTGTCTGTCTGTCTGTTTGTCTGTCCGTTAGTGTGCAACATAACTCAAAAAATTATGGACAGATTTTGATGAAATTTTCAGGGTTTGTTGGAAATGGGATAAGGAAGAAATGATTAAATTTTGGTGGTGATCGGGGGTGGGGGGGCCCACGGGGGGGGGGGGTGCAGACCAGAAAATTTCATCAAAATAAGTCCATAACTTTTTGAGTTATGTTGCACACTAACGGACAGACAGACAGACAGACAGACAGAAAAACAAACAAACAAACCCTGGCAAAAACATAACCTCCTTGGCGTGGGGGGGCCCACGGGGGGGGCCACTGATCAGCCTTGGCGGAGGTCTGCGCTCTCCGAGTGCTTCTAGTTATTACCTTAACTATGATCATAAATCTGGGCGACACGGTGGTGCAGTGGTTAGCACTCGTGCCTCACAGCAAGAAGGTCCTGGGTTCGATTCCAACACCAGTCGACGGGGGGTGGGACCTTTCTGTGTGGAGTTTGCATGTTCTCCCCGTGTCTGCGTGGGTTCTCTCCGGGTACTCCGGCTTCCTCCCACCATCCAAACACATGCACTAATAGGTTAATTGGTTAATCTAAATTGCCCATAGGTGTGAATGTGTGAGTGATTGTTTGTCTCTATATGTTCAGCCCTGCGATGAACTGGCGACTTGTCCAGGGTGTACCCCGCCTTCGCCCCTATGTAGCTGGGATAGGCTCCAAGCGACCCCCGTGACCCTAGTGAGGATAAAGCGGGTTCAGAAAATGAATGAATGAATGATCATAAATCTGTCAGTTTCCCTTCACTTCATAGTGTAAGGTAGAGAGTCCCTTCACAGCGTCGTTATCCAGTCCATTCCACTTGTCCATATGGAGTACGCCCACATCACTGAAAATCCAGTCCTTGTGATGGGACTTTTGGTTCTGTGAAGGGAGTCGTTCACTGAAAAGAGTCGTTCAAAAGACTGGCTCTTTTATGTTTTTTGCGTTCTTTGGAAACACCAATGTTTTAATGGCTAAATAGGCTACACTCAAAAAAATGATTCTTGGCTCTAATAAACATGAAGTAATATTTTAAAGTAAAATGTAACTGAAATATATGAAATTTAAAGTTTATTTATCTGAAAAAGTCAAACATAATGTGAATATGCTTAGTATAAAGTGAATCTAAACAAGTAAAGTAAACTTTATTTACTAGATCACATAAAAAGGCTGAGTGTCACAGTCAAATACGGTGGCCCAGAGGTGCAACAGGCCAAAAAATTATCCACTAGACGAAAAAAATTATCTACTACAAGAAAAAAAAAGAGAACAGCCCAAAAAAATTATCCACTATAAGAAAAAAAAGAGAACAGCCTAAAAAAATTATCCACTAGATGAAAAAAATTATCTACTTCAAGAAAAAAAAGAGAACAGCCTAAAAAAATTATCCACTATAAGAAAAAAAAGAGAACAGCCTAAAAAAAATTATCCACTACATGAAAAAAATTATCTACTACAAGAAAAAAAAAGAGAACAGCCTAAAAAAATTATCCACTAGATGAAAAAAATTATCTATTACAAGAAAAAAAAGAGAACAGCCCAAAAAAAATTATCCATTGTAAGAAAAAAAAAGAGAACAGCCTAAAATAAATTATCCACTAGATGAAAAAAAAAAATCCCCTATAAGAAAAAAAAGAGACCAGCAAAAAAAATTATCCACTAAAAGAAAAAAAAAGAGAACAGGCAAAAAAAAAAATTATCTACTAGCCCAAAAAATTATTCACTATAAGAAAAAAAAAAGAACAGGTGAAAAAAATTATCTACTATGAGAAAAAAAAGAGAGCAGCCCAAAAAAATATCCACTATAAGAAAAAAAAAAACCATCATCCACCTTTTCAATTACGGGGGCGCTGTTTACCCGAAAGGTGTCTTGCTTTAAAATTAAGACCACCACAAAAAATAAAAGGATAGGCTGAAAAATTTTAAGGCTTTCGGCTAATGTGGCTAATGCTAAGGAAGTACCCCACCGGAAGTGGAGGTCGTGCGCTAAAAAATAAAGTTATTTTAAAATATAGATATTTCCATTAATATAGTTTGCAAAGCAGTTAAATGATTAAATACGGTTCCAGTGTCTGCTCAAGGTTAGGCATGGGCGTTAAATGGTTAAGGTTAGGGTTAGGGTATGGTTGGGGTTAGTTTTCAGTGGTAAATGGCCCTTGTGTGCACTGTGAGAAGGTTCGTTGCTAAGCTAATGCTAACGCGAAAAGTTGACGGCAACTTTGTGTTATTTTATTTTGAGAGGAGGAGCAGAGGAGCTTCCTGTGGAGCTCCACTATCATGGCATTGCCCATTTGTTTGCACGTAGACCTCTCCTCCTCAACTCAAACGGAGTGTCTTCACTAACACTAGATCAAGAAGGACATTTTGTGGAGATAAAGATGTGTGCCGTGGTACCGCAGTGCCTTGGCACCTGGCAACGAGCTGAGCTGTGGTACCGAGCCATGGTACGCGGTGCCGTGCTGGGGTACCTGGCACCGAGCCGTGGTACCGCGGTACGTCGCGGCACCAGCCGAGGTGCCACGGCACCTCGCGACACCAGCCGAGGTGCCGCACCACCCGAGGTGCCACGGCACCAGGTATCGGTGCCGCAATATGCACTTGCTGTCTCTCAACAAATGGGCGATGCCATGATAGTGGAGCTCCACAGGAAGCTCCTCTTCTCCTCCTCTCAAAATAAAATAATTTTAGAACTTCTTGTAGCGAATATTCATCAAAAATGATATTGAATGTCAGGCAGTTGAACAATTCAACACCGTAATCACACAATTGTTTACTCGCACTGGTAGTTCACAAAGTTGCCGTCAACTTTTCGCGTTAGCATTAGCTTAGCAACGAACCTTCACACAGTGCACACAAGGGCCATTTACCACTGAAAACTAACCCCAACCATACCCTAACCCTAACCTTAACCATTTAACGCCCATGCCTAACCTTGAGCAGACACTGGAACCGTATTTAATCATTTAACTGCTTTGCAAACTATATTAATGGAAATATCTATATTTTAAAATAACTATTTTTTAGCGCACGACCTCCACTTCCGGTGGGGTACTTCCTTAGCATTAGCCACATTAGCCGAAAGCCTTAAAATTTTTCAGCCTATCCTTTTATTTTTTGTGGTGGTCTTAATTTTAAAGCAAGGCACCTTTCGGGTAAACAGCGCCCCCGTAATTGAAAAGGTGGATGATGTTTTTTTTTCTTATAGTGGATATTTTTTTGGGCTGCTCTCTTTTTTTTTCTCATAGTAGATAATTTTTTTCACCTGTTCTTTTTTTTTTTTTTTTCTTATAGTGAATAATTTTTTGGGCTCGTAGATATATATATATTTTTTTGCCTGTTCTCTTTTTTTTTTCTTTTAGTGGATAATTTTTTTGGCTGGTCTCTTTTCTTTCTTATAGGGGATTTTTTTTTTTTTCATCCAGTGGATAATTCTTTTTGGGCTGTTCTCTTTTTTTTTCTTATAGTGGATAATTTTTTTGTCTAGTGGATAATTTTTTTAGGCTGTTCTCTTTTTTTTTGTAGTAGATAATTTTTTTCATCTCGTGGATAATTTTTTTGGGCTGTTCTCTTTTTTTTTCTTGTAGTAGATAATTTTTTTCGTCTAGTGGATAATTTTTTGGCCTGTTGCACCTCTGGGCCACCGTAGTCAAATACAGTTTATGTAAAAGTTTGCATTAACTAAAGCAAATCTGACTGAAGGTATTTAATTCATTCATATTGACTCAATATGATAGAAAAAACATTGTATTAAATTTAACCCTTTACATTAAACTTATGTAATAAAATTACATGGAAAATTTACATGTAATTAAAATACATAAAGTCAACATTTTTGGCTTAATTTTTTTTTGAGTGTACATGTGATGATTGACATTACATTTTAAAGGTATTTAACCCTTTCATGCATGAATTATAAGTACCTTAACACCTTTAGCCCTATCAGCCCGCCGGCTAAAAAATTATATTAGGGCTAAAAAATTATATTAATATTCATCTACTATAAAAATTAACAAATCAGGACAATGGATGTTATTTTTCAAATTTTGCTCAAAGTTTAGACCCTAATGTATGGGGCCATTATTGTAGCAATATTATTTGCAAATGCGTGTGGAGAGTTGAGTGTCCGTATTTCAATCTGTCTGTGCGCAGTCGGATTTGCAAATGTTTAAATGAATCTGTAAATGCGTGATGAGATTTGTGTGTCTGTACAACAATCTGCAAATGTGTAAAACAACTTGTGTGTGTGTAATCAGATTTGAAAAGTCAAAGTATTTTCACTACAAGACCCAGAAATACAGACAAATCATTGGTTACAAGTCAAGCGGCTTCTCGATTGGCTCTCTTTACACACGTGAATTTTGCTACACTTCTGCCGTGACGGATCCACAAATGCGTAGCGGGATTTGTCTGTAAAACCAGGGTTTGTGTGCCTGGGCTCAGGCTGCCCTGGGCTCAGGCTCACAGGCTCCCTCATTCCGGCTGCGTTCAGCTTTGCTCGTTCTTGTACCTGACGTGAGTTTGCGTGAGTTGTGCTTGCAAGGTTCACCAACTGCCACTAAAAATCAAAGAAGAAGATTCGCCTGGGCAAGGAAAGATGGCTGCAAACGACAAGACGGGTCAGACGTTTGGGGCTACGAATAATCCATGGGTAAGTGACATGGATTATTCGTAGCCCTAAACGTCTGACCCGTCTCGTCGTTTGCAGCCATCTTTCCTTGCCCAGGTCCAATGTCCAAGCACTGGTAAAACCAGTTCCAGGCAGGCACCAACTTTGAGCTGGGCTAAACCAGTTTATAGATTACTTTAATATCAACCCTGTAAAGCAGGGGTCTCAAACTCAGATCCTCGAGGGCTGGTATCCCGCATGTTTTAGTTGTTTCCCTCCTCCAGCACACCTGACGGTCGTTATCAGGCTTCTGCAGAGCTTGACAATAGGCTTATCATTTGAATCAGGTGTGTTGGAAGAGGGATACATCCAAAACATGCAGGATACCGGCCCTCGAGGATCTGAGTTTGAGACCCCTGCTGTAAAGCCTGAACCATTAAATCAGGGGTGTCAAACTCATTTTAGTTCAGGGGCCAGATTCAGCTAAATTTGATCTGCAGTGGGCCGAACCAGTAAAATAATAACATAAATATATAAATAATGTCAACTCCAAACCTTTCTCTATGTTTTAGAGTGAAAAAAAAGTTAATTTACATTATGAAAAGGTTTACATCTACAAACTATCCTTTCAAAAGTTGTAAATAAAATGAACAAACTGAAAAAAATAAATGTAATTTTAACAATATTCTGCCTCAGTTTATCATTTCCACATGTACAGATCATAGTGGATCTACACATACATAAGACATTCAGTAAAAGGCAGAATCTTGTTAATATTGTACTTACTTCTCTTAAGACATTTCAGGTTCATATTTGTTCAGATCATTCACATTTTTTGCAAAATTATACTTTGTTTTAGTGTAAATACATGAAAATATTTACATTTACAAAGAGAAACATTTGGAGTTGTCATTATTTTTATATTATTATGATAGTATTTTACTGGTCTGACCCACTTGAGATTGAATTGGTCTGAATGTGGAACCTGAACTAAGAGGATTGTTAAATTGTCGGTGAAATCTTTGCATTTCAAAAATTCATCCCAAGGGCTGGACTGGACCCTTTGGTGGGCAGGATTTGGCCCCCAGGCCGCATGTTTGACACCTGTGCATTAAGTCATTGATTGAAAATTCCACTTCTTTGAAACTGGAGCCTTTATTGGTCCTTCTGAACAACCAAACTTTTTTTTTTTTCAAATATAAATTTTCATGTATGAGTTACAATTTTGTATCATATTTGATACATCGGGTCTCAATGCTCAAATATCATTATTTTTGAACAAACAAACACATAATTTAACACAAACATGTTTAACAAAATTGGTCATTCCTTTTCAAAACTGACAAAGTTCTGCCTCCTTCCTCATTAATGACAGTCTTGTAGTGTCACTGGAAAGGCCTCTGGTGAATGAATTCCTCCCTCTGGTGGATTATCAGTGTATTGCATGTATCTAATTGTATACATCAGGTTTTTCAAGACAAAAAATATCACATTGATCATATAGAGGGCTTCAAAACTCATGTATCAAATAGGATACGTTTGGCGTTATAGAGTTAAGTAAGTAGGCACCCCCCCCCCCTTTTTGTGTGTGTGTGTGTGTGTGTACATGTGAGTGCAGGTGTAGTGTTCTTGTTCTGACATCACATATATTAGATACTGTATATGACTATTTACCTCCACCAACGGGTATTGCGATCACTTTGCTTTGTGTGTTTGTTTGTTTGTTTGTTTGTTTGTTTGTTTGCATGTTTGTTAGCAAGATAAGTCAAAATGTTATGGACAGATTTTCATGAAATTTTCAGAAAATGTTGATACTGGTACAAGGAAGAAATGATGAAATTTTGGTGGTGATGGGGGGGGGGGGGGGGTCTGTCTCGGCGGAGGTCTGCGCTCTCCGAGTGCTTTTCTTGTTTATATTGTCATTGTTGGAATTTCAATAAAAAGAGTTAAGTCCATTAAACCATGTTACGGCAGTGTACCCACACTGCCTGTGGAATTACAGAAACACATGTCATAACTCAGAGTTAAACTCATAAACCACCCACCTGTTTATATACGGCCTCAATGACCGTCTGTTAAACCTAATGTATAGAAACACTTCTGTGCCGGTAAACAGAAAACAAGTAAACAGCAAGTGCATCCATTCAAGACGACCTTGACTCATGTCTTCTATAACGGTAGCAGCTGTTTTTATTATTATTATTATTATTATTATTACAGTGAAAACACAAAGAATAGAAATGTATGCAGCTCAAGGACAATGAACAAACAAACACATGAAAGTTCCAGCTCCGTCTACGGTTCAGAACCAGTTCAGTCTGTAAACCAGAGAAGTGAGCGTCTGTCTGGAAAATGGAAAAGAAACGTAATCATGTGGAAAAGAAAGGACGCAACTCCACCAGGATCAGACTGAACCGACGGAGGTCAGCATTTAAATCTGAATGGATAGAAATACTGACAGAAAGAACAGAGTTTCCTTTTTTTCTGTATATTTGTAGTTTTCTGTCTACACTGCACTGTAGTTTGTGTTTACTGCTGTCAACTGAGAAATGTCCCCATGGTGGGATCAGTAGTCTTTTCTTTTCTTTTCTTTTCTTTTCTTTTCTTATATCATCTTTTAATATCTTTTCTTTTCATGTATCTTCATATCTTCTTCATATCATATCTTCTTTTCATATCTTTTCTTGTCTCATCTCAACTTTTCTCTTCTCTTCTCTTCTCTTCTCTTCTCTTCTCTTCTCTTCTCTTCTCTTCTCTTCTCTTCTCTTCTCTTCTCTTCTTTTCTCTTCTCTTCTCTTCCATCTTATTGGGGCACAAGTGCTAGTGAAAGCCTGATTGATGAGTGGTGGCAAAAAAAACCTTTTCTTTTCATATCTTATCATTTCTTTTCATATCTTTTCAGGTCTTGTCTCATCTCATCTAATCTTTTTTTCTTTTCTTTTCACATCTTATCTTTTCTTATCTCATCTCATCTCAACTTTTCTTTTTTCCCTTCCCTTCCCTTCCCTTCCCTTCCCTTCCCTTCCCTTCCCTTCCCTTCCCTTCCCTTCCCTTCCCTTCCCTTCCCTTCCCTTCCCTTCCCTTCCCTCCCCTCCCCCTCCCCTCCCCTCCCCTCCCCTTCCCTCCCCTCCCCTCCCCTCCCCTCTCCTCTTATTGGGGCACAAGTGCTAGTGAAGGCCTGATTGTATTTGCTTTGTTCATTTATATATGTATGTATTGGGGGGGGGGGGGGGGGGTATTCCACTGCATTTTTGAGGGCCTGAACATGTGCGAAAAGTCAAGGTGTTTTTTTTTTAACTTTTTTTTTTTTTTCAAAATCATGAGTGGCAGCCAAAAAAAAAAAATATTCTTTTCTTTTCTTTTTTCTTTTCTTTTCTATTCATATCTTACCTTTCCTTTTCATATCTTATCATTTCTTTCATATCTTTTCTTATCTCATCTCAACTTTTCTTTTTTCTCTTCTCTTCACTTATCTCATTTCATCTCATCTTATTGGGGCCTGAGTGCTGGCCATATTTATTCATTTATTTATTTATTTAATTTTATTGTTTGTTTGTTTGTTTGTTTGTTTGGGGGGGGCTTCCATCACATTTTTGAGGAACATATGCGAAAATCAGGTTTTTTTTCTTTCTTTCCAAACCATGAGTGGTGGTAAAAAAAAAAAAAAAAAAATCTTTTCTTTTCTTTTCTTTTCTTTTCTTTTCTTTTCTTTTCTTTTCTTTTCTTTTCTTTTCTTTTCTTTTCTTTTCTTTTAAGTGGACCTGAAACACATAATACACTATATTACTGTGGTTTATTTTCTTTGTACCTAACCTAATATATGGCATTTGTTATTTGCTTGGATTTGTCAGAAACCTGGATTTCTAACAGGACTTTTCTGCGCAGCTCTGTCACAGGCTGCATTTATCTGACGCCACACAAACAGCCGAATTTCAGTTTTTCTGTATACGATGCACATATGACAAAAACTGACAGTAAAGCGGACTTTGACTTTGACATATGTGACTAATGGCTGTAATTACTGAACACTGATCATATTCTACCGCTTTACTTCGTGTCTGAACAAAGAAACTTGAAAAAAAAAAAAAAACTGGTCCCACTTCTCTGCAATCACGATCCATGTTCTTTATCATACTTTTCCTCATGTTTTCTAATATGTAGGCAGGTTTTACTCAAATTACAACAACTTTTCCTCTAGTTTTTTCTTGTGTCTGGAATCTTATGCTCGGTGTCATCATTTTCCGTTGTTATCTGACTGGAAACTCTGCGTTCTTGCATCATTCTGGATCATATCATTGCAATACTTTGACAACACCTATATGAATTAATCCTTATTTTTCCTCTACATACAGTAAATCTGTGACAGCAGCAGTGTTTCCATTAATTAAACAGTCTCTGGTGGCTTTATATCTCCCACTAGAATTTTATAATACCTAAAGTTTTCATTTTTTCCGTGTAAATCAGACTCGCTGCACATCAGAATTGAAAAGTTGCTGTATGGTATTCTGCAGCACCCGCAAAAATAATGTTACACAAACTCTGCATTTTCTAAAGTCAGGAGAAAAGTATAAGAGACGAAACAAAGAGGTGAAACTTAGGCAATTAGACAATGCGAAACAAGGAAAGTTTATTTGTACGTCACAGTTTTACATGTAAAGGCAATTCAATGTGATTTACAGAAATAAAATTTAAAAAATATAAAGTGTCTAAACAAGAAAAGGGTAAAATATTAAAACTAGGGCTGTCAAAATTAACGCATTAACATGGAATAAATGTTTGCTCATTTGAAATGAAATGCCATTAACTCATAAAGACCCAAACAGCCACTGATAACCAAAATCATCTACTCATCTAAAATGTTTAATAACTTCTTAGCCACTAAACGTATTAATATGTTGAAATAATTGGTGTAAAATGCAATTTGTCATCTTTTCATGGTCATCAGATATAACCCATTTGGGCGTTCAGAGGCTCTGTAGTTACCATGGAAACACTGTCATCTTCTACAACATTGATTCACCAGTAAAACCCATGGAGTTGGATCAATGACAGTGGATGGAGACACTTGTTTTTATATCCAGTTATTGATATCTTTACTGAAAAATTAACTTTTCTAATAGTTTTTTTTTCTTCCTGTTTTTGATATAATCTGAACTTTTATGAACATCTACATGATCACTTAATTAAATATAGGAAAAGACATGATTTTCATTGAAAAAACACAAAATACAGCAGATAATATAATTTATGGTGATAAATCATTTAAGAAAGGTATGGATGGAGGAAAAATTAATTTGGAAGGTGCCACAAAAGCAGCACTGGGTCTTTATGAGTTAATATGGATTACAAATTAATGATGTTTAAACCGGTGCTTTTGTCATTTATTTTCCAATTAATCTTATTAAAATACGTAACATTTAGCACATTTAATCTCTGAAGCAAATCATTTCTAAAAAATTGTAGACCAGTGATATCGGCCGATATATTGGATATCGGCTTTTTTTTAGCCCCCAATATCGATATCAGCATCGGCCCCAAAAATCCCATATGGGTCGGGCTCTAATATGTGCACCCTTTCTGGTACCCTTGATTGTGATCAGGCCACCTAGTGATTCCCTGAACAACTTGTCTCACACAAAGTGGAAGTGGGAGGAGTTGAGCTCAGAACTAAATAATACCAGTGTTTGCATGACAGATAAACCACACTGTGGCTAATAATAATCACAGCTCAGACTGAGGGAAATTGCTGCTCATCAAACAGGACAAACTCTAATCCAACGCCATTGATGTTCTACAGAATCCACTACGGACAAGTGAGAAATATAATATTGTATGAATATTATCTTTATGTCCTGTTCAGTGAATTTCTTTCACATCTCTGACCTCATTCCTCTCTCAGCCATGAACGTTAGATCAATATAAGATAGAGGTGGAGAACAAATAGGACGAAAAAACCAACATAAAAGTGTCATCATATAGGGTTTCCACATCAGCGGTCCTTGATTGATTCTGCAAGTCTGCAAACTGAAGCGAAGCAAAGCCCGGATTAATCAAAGCCTTCATTACATATGATGAAATCAAAGGGTTTTTTTTTTGTTTTTTTTTAAATATATATACCACGTTCTTATCCCAGCAGAATAGGCAGTAGAATCACAATACTGTTAGAAACTGTGGAACTGACTTAAGAATAATATACCGCACTGATTATGGATTAAGCATCTCATAAAACTTCACTGTAAACCAGGGTTTGGCCTTAGTTTGTGGAGAGTTTAGGTGCTGAAATAAAAATCAAGGTTATCATACAGGGTGGGGAAGCAAAATTTACAATGAACATTTAGTTGTTTTTTCTCAGCAGGCACTACGTCAATTGTTTTCAAACCAAACATATATTGATGTCATAATCATACCTAACACTATTATCCATACCTTTTCAGAAACTTTTGCCCATATGAGTAATCAGGAAAGCAAACGTCAAAGAGTGTGTGATTTGCTGAATGCACTCGTCACACCAAAGGAGATTTCAAAAATAGTTGGAGTGTCCATAAAGACTGTTTATAATGGAAAGAAGAGAATGACTATGAGCAAAACTATTACGAGAAAGTCTGGAAGATACTATTAAAGAAGAATGGGAGAAGTTGTCACCCGAATATTTGAGGAACACTTGCGCAAGTTTCAGGAAGCGTGTGAAGGCAGTTATTGAGAAAGAAGGAGGACGCATAGAATAAAAACATTTTCTATTATGTCAATTTTCTTGTGGCAAATAAATTCTCATGACTTTCAATAAACTAATTGGTCATACACTGTCTTTCAATCCCTGCCTCAAAATATTGTAAATTTTGCTTCCCCACCCTGTACATATCAAATGGAAGAAATAGTGCGTTTTACCATCAGCGCCTTCACTGCCTTAGAACACTGGCACACTTCCACATTGACTGAACCATTTTAACTTTGTTTTATCGTTCCTTTATTGAGTCTGTTTTATCTTTTTGTCTGGTGGCGTGGTTCGGTCAGACCTCAGTTGTAGAGAGAAACTCACTGAATCAAATAGTGAGATGTTCCAGTCACCTGGTTGGTGAGTCCCAGTCTTGTCCCGCCTCCCTGTACACTAAACAGGTCCAGAGGATGGATGCATCAGTTCTTAATAATGACTCCCATCCTTTATGAGGTGAATTTCAGCTCCTTTCCTCTGGACGGAGGTTCTTAGTCCCAGGTGCAGGACACAGCGTTAGAAAAACAGCTTTGTTCCTGTCGCCGTCACTGAGCTCAATAAGAAACAGTGACATTGCACTTTACTAACTTATTTAGTTATTTATTCCATTTCTTTGCTCTAATTATTATTATTATTATTATTATTATTATTATTATTATTATTATTATTATTGTGACTTCAAATTTTTAATTTTTTTTAATTTTTTAATTTTATGTTCTTATCCTGGTTTTTATCCCAGACTGTTTTTATTTTATCTTTTCTGGTTTTTATTGTGTTTTTATTGCATCTTGTTTTTATTTACTTGATCTTTTTTTTTTTTTTTTCTTTTACTTATCCATGCTGCTATACCGATGAATGGTGGAACACTGAGCACTTTTTGTCCCGTCTGTAAGTGTGATCAAGTGCCTGTCTTGCATGTTCAATGTATGTTTGTTGTAATGCCAAGGCAATCACCTAGACTGCAAAACAAATCTACCTACGGGTATAAATAAAGTAACCTTGACCTCGACCTTTTAGGCACACTTGGGAGACAGACCCTAGTCTTGTAATTTTCTTTTGTTTACAATGTGCAAAATTTAGTTGGTGGCCAGAATTTTAAAGATCATGCAAAAATGAACAACTTTTGAATTCTAACCTTATTTAAATTGTGAAAAATAATATGAAGTTTTTTAACAGGAAGTGCAAAGTGTGCCTAAAAGGCGCACCCATATACCGGAGGGTTAAGCTGGACTTCAGCCAGCTCAGTTCAGACGATTAACAAGGTTGCTCTGAGTGCTTGTGAATTGTCTCAAAAAACTTTATTCTTGCAAGAATACAAGTTAAATTATGATCCCTTGATCAGAGTGTGGTGTTTTATTTGTCTCAGAGTGCTAGTAAATCCATTACACTCGCATCAGCCCCAGATGGGACCATCTAGTTCAGGTATGTCAAACTCATTTTGGTTCAGGGGCCATATTTAGCCCAATTTGATCTCAAGCAGGCCAGACCAGTAAAATAATGACTTAATAACCTATAAATAATGACAAATCCAAGTTTTTCTGTTTGTTTTAGTACAAAAAAAAAACCCAATTAAATTATGAAAATATTTACATTTAACAAAAAAGATGTGAATAACCTGAAAAAAACAAAATTTCATTTGAAAAATTTGTGCAATTTTAACAATATTATGCCTCGACTTATTATTTATACATGTACATTTACACACAGTGTTACATTAACATTTGGTAACAGGCAGAATATTGTTAAAATTTTGGAGTTTGGAACTAAAATTTGAACAATTTCTACAATATTACATCTCTTATTATTAACACAACTACAGATCACAGTGGATCCATAAATGCATAAAACATTTAGTAACAGGCAAAATATTGTTAAACTTACACATTTCAGGTTGTTCATCTTTGTTTTTATTTATGTATTTATTTGCATTTTATTGTGAAAGAATAGTTTTGTAAATGTAAATATTTTCACAGTGTAATGTTATTTTTTTCACTTAAATTTTTTTCCACATAATTTTTCACAAAGAAAATTTGCCGTTGTCATTATTTATGGGTTATTGTGTTATTTTGACTGTAGATCACATTGGTCTATATGTGGAATCTGAACCAAAATGATTTGGACAACCTGGACTGTTCAGGTTCATTTTTGTACTTTCATCCTGCGGGCCGGAATGGAACCGTTGGCGGGCCAGATTTGGCCCCCGGGCCGCATGTTTGACACCTGTGATCTAGTTGCAGGGAAACAAGTCCAGGGTTCCGACTGATTCTGCATTAGGGTGAGTTGATATTCTACTGTAGAATCATTGGAATTACCTGATATACAGTGGAAGTGTTTCAGATCACATGCTCTGAACTGACAAAGGTTTTTATTATTGGAATTAAATATACAGAAATTATTCAGTATTCATGAGGGGGGGTTATGATTTAAGGGGGAAAATTAACTTTTAAATTCCCTTAATACGCACGACTAGGAAGGGTTTTTGTATTTCTGTCAGCGGGGTGAGACTGTGGAACAGATTTAATATAGAGTTAAAGTAATGTCCAAGCATGAAAGAATTTAAAAAGAGGTACAAAGACACAATTTTTCAGAGGTACAGGGATGAGGGAGGTGTTCTAAAGATGTACAAGTATGTGGTAAGTGTGTAAAAAAGTATGAATAGGTGTGTATGTGTGTGTGTGTATATATGTAGGTGTATATGTGTGTATAGATCTGTGTATGAATATGTACAGGGTGACACAAAAAAACAGGAACTTTTTAACAATCCAATAAAACCAAGAGTGACGGAAGAAAAATATTTTATTCATAGTAATTGAAACCTTAAAACATGCCATTTAAGAAACAATGATGGAATTTTCCTTTTTTTTAAATTACTATTAAATGGCAGCCCTTCTTAACTTTTTTTGAATCACTTCCTTCTTTTTCTTGTGATTAATGGACCCCCCCCCCCCCCTTTTTTTTTTGTGTGTGTGTGTGGGGGGCGTGCGTGTGGGTATGTCTAGCTTTTTGTTTTTTTGTTTGGTTTGGTTTTTTGTTTTTGAATTCAGAGGGATACATTTTATCGTATTT